>NC_133773.1:145332507-145366988 GCF_003597395.2 Chelonoidis abingdonii | reverse complement strand
GCACCGGGACCGGCGGCGGGGTGGGGGGAGGGGCTCACCAGTGCACGGCAGCGGCCGCTGCACGGATCCGACCCAGGAGCGCTCCGGCCGCACGGGCACGCGACGACGTCAGGCTCGGCCCGCCCCGGTGCATGCTGGGAAATGTAGTCCGCTGGGCGCGCGAGGCCAGCAGCCCTCCCCCGCTCTCCTCGCCCCCGGCGCCGCGAGCCCGCGCACGGCGCATTCCCGACAGGGGCAGGGCCTAGAGCCGCTGAGCTAGGCGGGGCGGGGCCTGGGGAAACCAGACGGGAGAGCCCTCCGGGGATTGGCTACCTCCGGCAAAGGGGCGCGGAAGTTCTCTGCGGGGATTGGCCATCTCTGGGAGAGGCAGGGAAGAGCCCTGCGGTGATTGGCTATCACTTGGAAGGGCGGGACATAGCCCTGCCTTAACTGGCTGTCTGGGCGGGGCGGGGCCAGCTCGCAGCACAGGGCTTGGGTGGATGCAGTGGGGGCGGGACCTGTCCAGTGGCAGGGCGGGGGTAGTGGAGCCCAAGTGGCCGGTTCGGGCGCGGGGACTCGGCTCCCCGGTTGGTGGTGTGGGTGCAGGTCCCGCGCGCACGCTTCGGCTCCGGCCAATCCGGAGTGAAACCGAATTAAGCCCCTACCCCGGGAAGCGCGCGGGGGCTGGCCGCAGGGCCGCGCCTGCGCTGTTGCGTTCCACGGGGGGTCTGTGTCCCGGGTGTCCCTCCACGCGTGCACGTGAGGCACACACACCCCCGTTCACTCGCGCCGTGTGGACAGGCCCAGCGGGGGCGATTCGCTGCAGAGAGCTCCCGACAGCGCCTGCTGCTCCCGTTGGGTAGCCAGTGCCTGGACACTGCCCGGCCGTGGGCCAGGACAAGGGACCGGGAAGGCCCCATGGTCACAGAGACCCCGCACCATCCAGCTTCCTCCGGCGGGTGGCCCTATGGGCCGGGCCCGGAGCTGCTGGGAAGAGGTGCCCTGACTCCCTGGGGCTGGGGCTGGGGTGCCTCAATCAGGAGCTGTGGGGGAGGCGCAGCCAGAACCTCAATACGCGGTTCTGAAGGAGCCGAAGAGGGGAGGCAGCAGCCTGGTGCACCCTACCCAGACGTGTGCCGGGGTTCCCCTCGCCCCAAAAAGGGACAGTTTGGGACCCGTACCAGGTACACACCTGGACTCAGGCCTCTGGGCGCAACTGCCAGTGGATGTACCTGGCGGGCTGTGGAAGCAGAGCAGAGTACCCGCTGTCCTGCTTGCTTCCGGATACCTCTGATTTGGTGTCAGGCACGTGCTGTGGTGCCGGAACAAGGTGTAAATTACAGCAACTGGCCACTGAATTCAGGCCCAGGTTTCCAGTTTCCCCACTGACCACAGTATGGCTGTGAACATACCCAGGCCAGGTGGCCTTAGCTCAGGGGTGTGCAGACTATGGCCCCTTCCTGCACCCCACACCCCTCCTCCGCTCTCCAACCCCTTGTCCTGAGCCCCTTCCTGCACACTGAACCCCAGCCCCCTGCTCCAGCTCTACATTCATGGCCCTGGATGCAATTTCCCCACCCAAATGTGCCTCTTGGGCCAAATTTTGCCCACCCCGCCTTAGCTGAACCCAGGCATGTTTCCTGCCTGGGAGCTCGTCCATTCAGCCAGCAGAGGGAGTTCCAATGTAAGGTTTGAATGTAAAGCTATTGCTGCTGAGTGATGATAGGGGAAATTTAAGACAACTGGGAGAAGTGGCCAGAAAGTCCTCGTGTCTGTCCGAAGCTCCCAGCCTTTGAGGAGATGGGGCTTTCTGACCAGATTCCTAAAGTCTGCTGTGTTGGAGAAACCAGGCCTTTCTCTCTGTATTTCAGTCTGGGTTGTTTTGCAAGGTTTCATCCAAGGATCTCCAAACACAAGGAATTAAGCCTCCTGTTCCTCTCAGAGGCTTTTTATCCTCGTGTTGCAGATAGGAAAAGTGAGGCACACAGGGAGAGCCTTGCCAAAGATTTCACAGTGCCAGGGATAAAACCAGGAGTTCCTGACTCCCAGCCCTCTGCGTTAACCACTAGACAGCGTGTGTCCACAGAAACCCTGCTCAGTGATCCTGGCTACATCTCTGATTCTCTGCTTTCCTCCCGCCAGCCCTGGGAACTACATAACAAGCTGGTACTGACCCAAGCTAACAGAGTTCCTCCTTTAGCTCTTGGGTACATTCTGTGCCGTGCAAAGAACACGTGTCCTGTCTATACCTTAATGCAGGTCAATAAAACCAGGCAATACCCAATATACTAATTAATTATTTTGCTCCCAGAGGAGACAGGGTGATGTAACAGGGTTGCCTGTGATAGCAGGTAACGGAACTTGAAGACTCAGGATGTCCCTTCCAGTCCTATATCCCCATGAGAGGAGAAAGACCAGGAGGAAGCGCAAATTACCAAAACATCCCCCATTTGTAAGAATTTGGCACAGCTCCGTGGCTCAGTGTGAGAGTTTGGGTCAGTTTTTTCCTTATTGAATGCAGTTTGCTCCTCCTGCAGAAACACACCGAGAGCAGTGCTGTTCCTGGTGTAACCCTGATATTAGGGTGCTTGCACCAAAGAGTCGTTTAACCCAGCCCCGTGCCATAGGAGCAGGACTGTTTCCCCCAGCTGCTCCCACATCAGTAGCCTGGTCATATCCCTGAAATGCCCTACATCTGGGTGTGACCAGAAATAGACACCAAACACAGCACAGCAGAGTAGGCTTGAACAATGCACCCATGCAAACACAGCAGCATTTGAATTTTGAGACTCTCCCTAGCCAGTGCTACTGGGTGGCCCATTCCAGCCCAGCAGACAAGCCCCACCCTTCCGCAGGGATGGGGTTTTAACTCCTTTGTTCCTCAGCTAGTGCTGCTTTTGGCTGAGGGTGTTGGGGCACAGAGCCTGTCACCTCTGGAGCTCAGCCTGAGCTGGCGGCGGCTGATCCCCTCTTGTCTGGTTGGTGGCCTGCCTGACACGAGTTGTGTGGGTCTCAGCCTAGGCCCTTAACTGGCAGGTGTTTGCATCCAAACCCCTCTCCCTGCCCCCTCCAGCAGCATAGCAAGGGCAACTGTATTGGCAGCCTCAGTAGAGGGCAAGGCCAGAATGGGCCCTGGAAACTGAGCCGGGCTGTCCTCCATCTTAAGGTTGGGTCACTGTGCGCTTGGCTTGCCCTGCTGCTGTCTGTTGTGTGGGAAATCTGAGGACGTCAGTTTCCAGGGCTGCTAGCTGGCACTTTTCACCGGCACTAAATATATTCACTTTAAAATTCCCTAGTGAACTGGGCTTGCATTGGGAATTAGTGGAGATGGATCAAAACCATCGTAGGGGCTGGCTACTCTCTGAGGACTCGACTGGAACAGCTACGACGCCCTCGCTACGCCGGCATAACCCCGAAGTGTAGGCGCAGCTGGTTTCCCGATGGAGAGCAACATTGCTGCCCCAGGAGAGGTAGCTGGCGTCATGGAAGCATTCTTCTGTTGACCTAGCTGCGTCTCCACTTGGGGGCTGACCTAGCTGCGTCTCCACTTGGGGGTTGTCCACACTGCCATGTTCTCTGAAGGTAATGAAGCTGCCCCTCTCGGCCACTTGTCTGCTCTTGAAAGCTAATTCAGGTGAAGGCAGGGTGTGAATGTAAAGCAGAATCACTATTCCAGAGTAACTCTGTGTAGACAAGCCCTAAGAGCTTGGCTGTACTGGGGTCTTTGGCACCAGCATAGCTGCATCAGTGCAACCCTCCAATGCATTCGGATTGCAGTGCAGCAGGTAACTGCATCCATGTCATTGCACTCCTACACATTTCCTAGTCTACCTAAAGCCTTAATTCTTCCTTGCTCCGGACTCCCCGTTGCATCCTGCCTTCTCATGGCTGGCCTATAAGTGCTCCTGGGCACAGATCTCCTCCGTTTTGTGGCTTGCACAACACTTTGCACAATACTAATAGTGATAACAGCAACTCCACAGTGTGAAGCAATGGTAAATGTAGCCTGCCTTGTCTGCCTTAATGATTCCTGTCTTGAATGCTCAAAGGCAAGTTATGTGCAATCAGCACCATGGTGGATAAATCATCTGTCACACTCAGGCATCTGGGGGGAGGGGGTTAATCAGACACACAGCATAAAGCCTGCAGAAGTGAGACTTTGGGGTGACATGGGAGGGTAGAACCCCAGCAGTTTGGCCCCTCCATGGTCACCTCCTTCCCCAAGAGTGATGTGTGTGTGTGTGTGTGTGTGTGTGTGTTTTATTCTAAACTGTGTAGTGTTGCTGTGGGCTATTAAACAGCTGTTGCATTTCACCCCAAAGAAGGCTGCATTTCAGTAATGATTGATGTGATTAGGGTGCCTTAATAGGAACGCACTGTTACTGCTTCTGTAATGAGCGTTCATGAGATTTTACAAACGGTAAAGCATGGGATACAACTAGCTGACAGTTGTGACAGAAATATAAAATAATTGAGCCTAATACTATAGTTCTTAGTCTTTGAAACACTGAGCAAGATCCAGCAGATCTGAAGGAAGCTTATGTTGTGCCAGTATTTAAACAGAATGTCCTGGATAATTATAGGCCTGTTAGTCTGACATCGATCCTGGGGAAGATAATGGAGTGGCCGCAGTGGGACTCCATTAATAAAGCACATCATTAGAAGGTGTTATAACAAGCCATAGTAATGGACACTTTGACAATCAATCCACCATTCACTGAAACATCTATTCTTCCGTTATTAGCCCTTTGGACAAGGCGAGATCGATAAAAAGCAACATGAACATTTTTGAAAAATCTGGGTGTTTTTATACGCCACCAAGGATAAAAAGAAGGGCACAGGCCCACTGTTGCCCTCCATTTAGCCATTGTCTTTAAGGTGAGTGTTACAAAGCATAGCAGCATCTGAGCTACATTCACTGGCATATTCCAGCTGCTTTGGGCCATTCCAGTAAAACAGCTGAAGCAGCCCAGTGAATCTAGGTCAAATTCTTCCCGCCCAGCGTCCCATCGCCCTCCATACATTCTAGCCCTAGAGCTTGGGTTTTAAAAAGCAATCCACACCCTGAGAAAAGCCTGTGCCGTTTTGTCATTCTTTGCCTTTGCATCCGCTCTGGCAGGGGACACGGAGCTGGACAGTGCAAACACGTGCGGGAGAACTCAAGGTGGGTGGGGGATGGGCTTGTCGTGGAATGTGATTCGTAATTTTAAACGGCACACAGCGCCGGCTGCCCAGAGGAAACCCAGAGGGGGCGTGGCTGTGAGCAAAAGGGGCAGAGCAGTCACGGGGCCCGGCCACGTGAAATCGACATTCCCATCTCTGGGCCAAGTGGGATAATAGAATTCAGCAACACGGTGACTCACGCTCAGAAATAGTTGGCAGCTAGTTGGTTCCACGACTTCTGCGGTGCCACGGGAGAGACAGAGCACGCGGCCTCCTGCCTTGGCAGCATTCGCACGGAGAGGGGCCGCGCACATGGGAGGCCCCAGTGACCAAGCTGGTCGGCCCCACTCTGTCGGTGCCCGTAGGGAAAGGGCTGCTGCTTTTTGAATGTCAACAGCTGCCTCTGTAACATCCCCAAAAGAAATGCCCTCGGCTGAGACCTTCATGGAGGGGGAGCAGGTCATCCCCTACCTGCCGACACCAGGGTTCTTGCTCCTTTCTCTGCAGAATCTGGTGCAGGTCCCTGTCAGAGACAGGATACGAGATTGGACGGACCGTGGGTCTGGTCCAGTCTGGCACTGTCTATGTTGCTAGGTGAGCACAGTCACTTTCACAATGACCCTGCCACAGTCTGTGGTAATACCCCTCCCCTCCCCTCCCAGGGGTACGGGACGGACTCAGGGGCTGGGGGTCTCTAAGTAGCTGGATGGATGCGCTGGGTGAAGGGCTGCGCCTGAGAAGCGGCAAAGGTGGTTACGATCTGTTGAACGCAGTCAGGGCCTAAGCCTGCAAGCCCATACGGGTGAGTCAATGAGGTCACCTCTGAACTAAAGGGCTGCTACCTTAGCCTCTCCCTGAGCAATGCCTGGAGACCTGGCTCACCCTCTCGGACCCACAAAGCCAGTGCTTTACCCATAGGAGGAAGAGGTGCAGGATCAGACCCAGCAAGCACTAGGCTCACCAGAAAATCCTGAGGTGGGTGGGTGGATAAAGCAAGACACATTCCTATCCCTGCATAAAGGCAAACGCCCGCCCGCCTGCCATCTCACTTTCATTGAAATCGATGGCCAAATGCCCACTGAGGCAGGCCTGGCTGATCAGTACCACAGACGGGCCAGGCCAGAGATCCCACTTCCTGAGTCTCATCTCAAAGCACTGCCTGGTAGTTAAAACGTCAGCTCCCTTGTTCCCTGGGGCAGGTATGTTCCCTGGGACACAGACCCACCCATGGAATGTGTGAGGAGAGGGAGGGTGTGTGTACACAACTATCACACCTCAACAACTATCACACCTGGCAGCACTTCACAAACATCAAAGAGGGAGTCAACCTGGCCCAGCAGGGCTAACGGGGACAGATCCCAGCCTTCCCCCAGAGCCAGGCTGGACCTTCTGGGCTAACAGGGACACACGTTGGCTCCCTTCCCCAAAGCCAGGCTGGCCATGCAGGGGGACCATGAGCAAAGAGTGGGGCTCATTCCTTTCAGGCTGAGCGCATAGGTGAGTCAATTATGTTAAGAGCAGAATCTGTGAGGTAGAAAATAATTTTACCCACATTTTATGAATGGAAAACTGAGGCACAGAGAGTGAGTGACTTGCCCAGGGTCACACACAGGGAGGCTGTAACCAAGCAGGAAACTGACGGCAGATCTCCTGCATCCCAGGCCTGTGTGTAATCACAGCCAGTCTTCCTTTAGCGGAAGGGTGACGTGGGATGGCAGGAAGCCAAGGGTGGAGGGAGGAGACAAAAGGGCGGTGAGGAAGCACTGGCATGGCAGGCAGTGGCCCGGGGCTGTTAGGCCAGGCCAGGGAACACACTCTTGACAATTAGAAACCCGTCTCAGCTGGCACTAAGAGCCATGCCAGCTCTGGGACTGACGGAGGTGTTGCCCTGTTAAAGACAAACTTGCTGAAATCCAGTTTTTGCTCATGGCTGCCGCGTGCGGATTCCACATCACGCTGCAACCTGCCGCAAGGAGGCCCAGAGTCCAGGCTGGGTGGGCGGTGCAGGAGAAATCGCAGTGGGGCAGGTTTGCATGATCCCTGCAGCATGGTCCAACGCGGTGCCCTGGGTTCTGTTCCCTGGCTCTGCTGGGTGCCCTCGGGTAGGTCATGCCCCCTCTCTCCTTTATAATGGAGGCTAGTGACATTCCCCACCCTGGAAAGGACTTGCAGATCTGCGATGGAGCACTAAGCTGTGTTATCTGGACCCCCCACCCTCCAGTGACACTCTCATTGGCCCTATTACAACCTACGCCAGTGAGAGGTGCCTGTTAGCACAACAGCCACACATCCGCTGGGTGTGAGGCCAGCTGCCTGCTGCCTCTCCGTCCCAGTGGAAAATCCCTGCAGCGCTCAGCCCAGGACAGAGCGCCCAGTGAACGACGCCCTCCCGAGAGCTCCACCGCCCAGAACCCTGGGAGGAAGGAGGCCAGGCCACACCAGTGGCAGATGCATAGAGAGGCCACCCATCTAAATGGCATTGTCCTGAGCCGATCACAGAAAGGCACCCATGGGCCAGCGCTGCAGCTGGGGCGCTCTCAAACCCCCCTTTGAGAACGGGGTTAAGGCGCGGCAGTCACTGAACTGTTTGTTTTAACGGGGTTTGCCACTGCCTGCCTGTTTCCCCATCTCAGAGCTACGGGGGGAAGGGGGCGCTCAGTGATGGTTTGCAAAAGCGATATCCAAGATGCTCCGGAGAGTGCTGTAGACGGGCCAAGGATTCCAATCTTTCCCGTTATAGGTGAGAACTTTTACTCAAACCTGGTGGTGCAATACAGCCACCTCTGGGGCAAAGCACAGCTGTCCCAGTAGCAGTCACGCAGCCGGATTGAGAATTGGTGAAAAGGAAACCCAGCATGTTTTCCCAGCCCCGTTTCTGAGTCTCAAGCCTTGCTGAGGCCTGGCAGGAAACGCCACACACCAGAAGCGCTAACCCACAAGAGGCTCTGCCAGGTTTATTTTAAACTCGGCTGCCACGTGAGCAGCCTGCGAAGTGCTTGCCAGGCCACCCCTCCCATGCACATGCTGGGGCGCTCAAGTGGGCAGCAGGGTGGAACTTTCCCAGACATTAGCTCGTCGCTTCCAAAATGGGCCCGGGGGAGTGGAGAGAGAGTTTAGTTTTTCTCATCACTTTGAGGAAGCCACAACCGTACGCGTGACGGGTGGGGCTGGTTCATGGAGCCACGTGAAATCTTGGCTCGTTTGGCTAAGGACGTAAGAGACAAAAGCTGAGATGCAAAGGGGTCAGGGAATTTACAAGGAGTTGGCTTGCTGCTGTGATTTAAAACTTTAAAAATAAAAATTACGCACAAGCTGGGATTTAACATCACTGTTTCTACAGTAAAGCTAGGCAGGAATCCCCATGTCCCCCCTCACATCCTTTAAGCATTACAGACCAGGAATCCAAGCGACTCGGCGTTTGTATGGAGACAGGGAGAGTCAATACGTTGGGGTGGGTGCGAATCAGGCCTTAGCCCCGCTGTTTGAGATCACACCTGTGCCTTTAGTTCGGTCTGCACTGGAAGCCAAAGCCCTTACAGCAGCAAGTTTCAGATTTCCTGCATCCCCCATCACCCCACACTGAAGCCCAGCACAAAGTCTAGGCACTATCTCAACACCTTGTGTTGGCTCTGGGGCTACAGTGCAGCTGCACCCAGCTTTACTAATGTCATTCTTCTGTTACCTGGTGGAGACCTTCCTGAATCTGGGGCCTGCTGAGCTCAGACGGGTTTGCACCTGCCACCTGGGCCAATGCATGTACAAAAGGGAGTGGAGTTACCACCACAGCTTGCAATCTGTGCAGGTGCACCTAGCCGGATCCTGTGCAAATTCCCCTTAAAGTAATGGCCCAGGGCCCCACTATCCTTGCCTGGAATTCCCTTCCTTGGGCGCCCGGACCATCCCAGAAATAGGAGGAGGGGAGTCCTGTGTGGAGCTTGGCAAGTATGTTGGAACCTTTTATGGTCTCTGCCTGCCTCCCTGCAGACTTGCAAGGAATTCACAGGCTTGACACTGCAGAATCTGCTACACCTCCCTAGACCATAAAGCGCCCTGGATCACTGCAGAAATAAAGGACAGCCTGAAGGTTCATGCAATTGTTTGCACTGGGTGTGTGAAAGTGTATGTGAAGTGCTACCAGTTCCGAACAGCAGGGCCTTACCCCAGCAAGCTATTTCGCACCCCTGCAGCAGGGCTGTATTGGAAGTTTGCTCTGGGTGTGGCTACATCAGTGCAGTTTTCACAAAGAGTTTGTACATGTGCAGCCAAATTCTCCTGGTGTAAAGCCAGCAAAGTCAATGGACTTACATGGATTGAAGAACAAACTCTAGGAACCCGACCTGACAAGCCTCTTCCCTGGGTAGTGGATAGTTAAAGCTCAACGATGCTGGACACTGATCGCATCAGGAGTACTTTTGACCCAGAGGTTTATTTTTCTAGTGGTTACACATCACTGCATAGGAAACCAGGTGTCTCCTCTCCCCAGACATAGAAAAGTAAGTCACGAAGGGGTATAAATCTTTTAACACAAATGTACAGACAAAAGAAAACAAAGCAATCACACCACTCACAATACCCAACACCCTGCAATCAGCCTCAGTCCCATGAGTCTCCTGTACAACCCTGGCAGCCCCCACCTGATCAGTCAGGGCAGAGCACTGCTATGTTAAAGACAGGAAATTTACACCAAAGGGACATTTGGGAAACACCAAGCCCAATTTTCTGCTGCCTTGCACTTCATGGTCATTTACACCAGTGTAAACGCGGATTGGGTAGCATTTCCATGGTGTGGGCCAGATCGGTTTAAAGCTTGAGTCAATGGCATTGCTTCATACCTATGCTGGAAGATGCAGGATCAGAATCCAGCCCACTGCGTCATTTACCCTCCACAGAGGATTTTATTCTTGTTGCATCCACGAGTGACTGATTTGATCATTTGTACAAATCGACATTGGAAATGTTTGGGTCATAAATATACACTAAAGATAACCCTGGAAGCCCTCCCCACACACTACATAAAAATCGCTTAACATATTTGGAAATAGCATTATTAAAATACAAAATCTGTTAAATAATTAAAAAACACCATCACATACACACCTGGCATCAGATGCAATAGAAGAGTTAATGTTCCCAAAGATTCAGAACTCAAATTGGTGCAGGAGGCACAGCCTGATCTCGCCTCACCTTTCACAGGACACCATCCTCCCTCTGACTCCAATGCAGTCACTCCTGATTGAAGCTGGAGCAAGCAGAGCACTGGGCCCTTACGCAGGCACAAAGCTACAGCTGGTCTTGCTCTTTGGCGGCAAATTCGGTTTAAGTGCTTTTCCCGCATTGCTGCTGAATCCCAGTGTGGGCATCTGAGTGCTTCTAGTTTCTTGCTATTAAGTTCGATCAGGGGTCCCCAATCCGATGCCCACGGGCACCATGCATCCTGGCCAGCAAGCATCCGCCAAAATGCCGCCAAAGCGACACCTCTGGATGACGCCGCTTGCCGCCAAAACGCAACGTTATCCAGAGGCACTGCTGCCGAATTTCAGCAGCATTTCGGCAGATGCTTGACCGCTGCCATGGTCCTTCATCTGACGCCTGTCAGACGAAAAGGTTGGGGACCACTGAGTTAGATTCAATACTTAGGGAGTACCAGAGAGGCCCAACACAGAACTAGCTGCCCAGGATGATCACAGAACAGGGGATTGAAGCATTTCTCCCAGGTGGTTTTAGTACATGGCTATTCAGAGAGACTGCAGGATTCTCCATTTCGCAGCCTGTTTTTCCATCAGGCCAATTCCCACTAGTTATTACCCATTAGATACACCCATGGAACAGCCCTGAAGTCAGGTTCCTACTGTTTCAATGCAATTACACTGATGGAGAATCGGCCCCAGAATTCCACTGGTCATAGAGAACACCAAAAGCCCATGACAAGCTCCCCGGACAGCGTTTTTACCACTCGCCCACTGGTGCAAAGACGGGTCAGTATTTGTGGAAGGGGGTCAGATACTACAGTGATGGGCACCAGCGTCAAATCCTAAAACAGAGGTGGGGAAACTGAGGCACCAAGACGTTAAAGCCCTAATTCAGCTCTAAATTTACCCTGACGCAAATTTGGATTGACCTCACTGAAGTCAATGGAGCTAAACTGGGTTTTCACACCTGTAATTAAAAGGAGACTCAGGCCCAGAGCCTACCCCAGGAACAAAACCAAGGTGGCCCTGACCTCCAGACTCTGCTGCCTCCCTGATCTCAGCAGTGTGATGCAGAGGGAGGAAGCAGAGCCAATCCTAAGGCTGCAGAGCATCCCCACCTCCCCTATGGGGAGGAGAAGGAGGCTGGTTTAGGCTAACCAAGGCCCCCTGGAGCTAGCAATATTGCAGCCTAGCAGGACCACCGCTGTCCAGAGGTTTGATGCTTCGCTACCCTCTGATCTAGGTGCCTCATGGGTTTTGCTTTCAATCAGGTCACAAATCCTGCACAGCAGCATTGCCTCAGGCAGAAGTTGGTATTTCCACCTTGTGCCACGAAAGGCACCCTAGGTGTGACCTTAAAGGAGTTAAGGGAACAGTTTCTGACCTTAAGAGCAGATAAAATAAGAGCTGGCTCCAGCTGAGTCTAAGCCATTCTGTCCACCCTCAAATGATTTTATCCGTTTCCTAAATCCCCAACTCTGAATACGACGATAGCAATCAAACTCTTTTCTCACCACCATCGCAGGGCCAGGGCTTGGAAAGGCACTGTGAGCATCTGGTGCCGACCTCTACTTCTTTCAGTCTTGCAGATAATTCACTTTCCAAGTCACATCACTCTGATTACCATCTTGCTTCTCCATTTGAGCCCTGCCTGTCTCCCCACAACTCCCCCATACTGATCACTTCACAAAACAAGTTACTGCCCAGAAGAGGGGGGGCTTTTAAACGAGGGTCACGAACAGACTGGATGTCCGGGTGCAGCAGGGTAGCCATGACAGAGCGGCTATATTGCAATCACTCAGCGAGGCCCGTGCACATCTCAATACACTGGTTTGTTTTGCTGGTGGTGCCCATCCACCCGCTTCACATTCGTAGCCTGTTCCTGCCATTGTGGGGTCTGAGCCGCTCCCAGCAAGGTCGCTAGCCCCTCTCCCTCGCTCTCCGCTTAAATCGATGCCAATGACGTTAACAGCCAGGATGCCAATGACGCTGACAGCCAAGCTTATTCACGGCTAGAGTCAGAGGCGAGTGCTTTAGGGGACGCCAGGGCTCTATAGTGCTGGGGTGTCGCTCTAGCTGTTGGAGACTATGGCTGCTGACGTCGGGCAGGGGGGAGTGAGTTGGCAATCGGCAGGGGACGGTTCTAAGATCTGCCACGGCAGAGCCGAGGGGATCTGGAAGATTCGTCACTGGGAGCTGGAAATTCCCCACCTGCCTCCCATCCAAGCCCAAGTGAGTGTGGAGCCGGCTTGACGGGGAGCTGGATATTTGCCTTTGGTTCCGGCCTTGACGAGTGGAAGAGATGGGATTTGAAAAGGCACTGGGACCCCTCTGTCTAGCAGAGCTTTTTTCAGCACTGAATTTGGCAAATCCTGGAGCTCTTCCCCAGTCCCCGAGGCCTTTCTTTTTAGCCCCCTCACCCCACCCCCGGAGCATTCCCGCTCTTGGCCATGATTTAAATAACACATGTAAGATTAAAAGGACAAACCACATCCCTTGCTAAGGCAGCAATCCACGCTGCACCCAAGGGCCATTTGGCTCCAGGAGTCCCTAGAAAACTGAACTGGGCAGAAATGAAGACTCAGTCAAGCACGACCTTCCCCCGAGTCAGCTTCAGATTGCATTTGATTTGTTTAACCTTTCAAGAGACTGAAGACACAACAGCTTGTTGACACACACATCCACACTCAGAACAGCTTTTGGGGGGGCTTGATTCAACACTCACACCTCTCGTAGCAATTGATAGATGCTCGACAGCGTCCTGGTTTTCACCTCAAGGCAGTGCAGGTGCCACTGCAGATGCTGAAAGATGATCCCACCAATCAGGTCAGAGGATAGTCGCCATTTGAAACACGCAGACTTGGACAGCTTCGACCCGACCCTTCCATGGTACCTGAAATATCCAGCCTGGCTTCCATCTCCAGTGCAACCACCCGTTCATGGAGGAGCTGGGTCAACCTCAGAGCTACAAATCCTACTCCCTGGCAGAAGTTTCACAGCATGGAGATGGCAATGAGCCCGGGGATTCGGAAGCCCTTGAGTGCCACACGGTTCTGTTATTACGGGAGGTATGTGCGGTTATGGGAGGTATGCGCATGTGTTACTCTGTTCCATGGCTTCCTGGCCAAGGAGTAGATGGATCTCCAACCGAGTCCAAAGAAACTGGCTCAGCAGAACGGTTCTCACCTTGGGAACCAGCCCAGCCTTGCGGCAAGATGTGTCAAGTTTCTCTTCAATGCATGTGGCAGTCGCCCTGTGGCCCCCCCTACACCCTGCCCCAGCTTCCCCGGGCCCGTTTAGAAGTTCTTGAGGCGGCTGTATAGCTCCCGCTTGCTCTTCTCTCCTGCCCATGTGCGGCTCTTCTGGCGGAACTTCCGCAGGTCCTCCTTGAAGTCCTCGTGATGCATGGGACGGTAGTCCCGAGGCTCGCAGTGTGCCTGGGGACAGACGCACAGGGCTCGTGTTAACAGAATGGCCAACCGCCTGCAGGGTGACCCCAAGCAGGGGCCGAGCCCCTTCCCACCCACAACTTTGCTACAGTCAAGAGCCCCTTAGAACAGCCATTGGTTTACCTGCTCAGAGCAGCCACACATACAGCAGTGGCTAAAACCTGTGACAATGCCAGGAGGCCGGATATCTCCAAGCCCCTTTCTCGACCGCCACGAAGCCCAAGGCACTGCAGCCAGACTGCTCTTGGCCCCGTCCTCGGTCCCCTTCATAGGCTTATCAACTAGCCTCAGAGACCCTGGCTCCTTTGCTGGCTTCCTGCAGCTGCCTGGAAAGCACCCTCTTTGGTTTTCAAACTCGCCATGGACTCGGTCACCACCAGCCCCGCTCACGAGGCCTCTCCTTCAACCACGACCTCACACCCCATAATGCCCCAGTTCCCAGGGTGGGGAAACGCAGTGGCTCTTGTGACTCAAGCTGCCCCAGTCTCTGTACAGTGAGTCACCTCCCTTCTCTAAGCCTCACTTTGAGACCCATCCTGCTCTCCTGGTCCCCTTATGCCGCTGTTACGCGGTGCTCAACCGCAAGCTCTGCATGGGCTCAATGTCTGGAGGTTTTAAACAGATCCTGGAACCTCTTGCTTCCAGGATACCGGCTGTCCCCATTCCAGAGGGTGAATGCGCCGGTGCACAGAAGATATTTTGGTGCATGCTATCGCCACCTGGCATCTGCTAACCTCAGAGAAGGTAGCACAAGCCTTAGTTACACACACTCGGCTATGCTTCCTGTACCACCAGTGGATGCACCCCGCAGACGAGGGCAGTGCTTCTGGGACGGACAGACAGGCTTCACTGACGGGGAAACTCTGCCATGACTTACTTGGTACTGTGGGAAGAATTCTTTGTACCCTCCTTTCAAGATGTACAGTTCAGGATAGTGCAGGTTGGGGTACTCGTTGCATGCCCGATCTTTTTCCCTGACAAACCGGCACCTTCAAGACACAGAAGCATGAGGTTAAAGATCATCTGACTTGGTTTAATTTTGCACACACAAGGGTCTGCGTTGAATGCCATTGTGCCATGGAATGACTAGGCCAGATCCTTAGCTAGCTGCTCTGAAGTCAGAGCTGGGCCAGTGTACATTGGACTGAGGATCTGGCCCACAGCTTTCTATAACACCTATGACCCAAACACACTTGGGCTGTGAAATGCAGCCACCCCTGGGGTGGAATGTGACAGCAGCACTACACAATTCTTTCAGATCTTCCCTCATTCAGCTACAGACTTCAATGGCATCGCTCCTGGTCTATGCTGGTTTGAGAAGGGTCAGGCCTAGTGTCTGGAAGAGAGGATTTAGCCTGACATGGAAGCTGCAGGGAGAATGGTAGAGATGGGATTCACCCAAGCCAGGAGCAGTCGAGAGCTCCGATTCTTTCTGTTCTCTCCCAACAAGACAGGCAAGACCACAGAGCTGTAGTGCTTACAGGACCACAAGCCAATGGACAGAGTCCTCCGGAAGCCTAGATCCAGCAGGCCGGGGTGGCCAGCCTGCGGCTCCAGACCCACATGCAGCTCTTCAGAAGTTCATATACGGCTCCTTGTATAGGCACC
Source organism: Chelonoidis abingdonii (assembly GCF_003597395.2). Lineage (NCBI taxonomy): Eukaryota > Metazoa > Chordata > Testudines > Testudinidae > Chelonoidis > Chelonoidis abingdonii. The sequence goes on along the minus strand of NC_133773.1, from coordinate 145,351,600 downwards.
AACTCCGGGGCTGGAGCTACAGGCGCCAAATTTCCAATGGGCCGGGGGGGTGCTCACTGCTCAGCCCCTGGCTCTGCCACAGGCCCTGCCCCCCTCCACCCCTTCCCAAGCCTGCCATGCCATCGCTCCTCCCCCCCACCCCTCCAGCCTCCTGCACACCACAAAACAGCTGATTGGGAGGTGCGGAGAGGGAGCGGGAGGTACTGATCAGCAGCATGTGCTGGGAGCGACGGGGGGTGGGAGGTGCAGGGGCTGCTGACACATTACTGTGGCTCTTTGGCAATGTACATTGGTAAATTCTGGCTCCTTCTCAGGCTGGCCACCCCTTGCCGTAGGCGATTCTCTATCATTTAGTCTTGTAGGTCCATCTGTCAACACACAAGTTTCTTGGGGCCCCAATGGCTCAGGGGATTAGCCGCTTTGTTCCCATCCCAGCACCTTGGGATCTGTAATTTGGTGGGGTGGCATCACTAGGTCCGGGATCGTTCAAACAATTCATGACTGGTACAGTCAAACCGGGTCCTTAAACAACCCCCCGCAGCCACATCGTTTCAAGCTCTTTTAAGTACACCAGTGTCGAAACAGAGCCCCCATGCTCTCTGGCCAGTAGACAACGGTGTTGGGAGGACGTGTTGCACCCACGCAGCTTGTGGCCCACTTACATTCTGGGACCCCTCTCCGAAGAAAATTCACAGTGGAATATCACGATCACCCTCTTCTGCACGTCCAAGGGGACGATGGGGTTCTTAAGCAGGAAGTCCTCTATGTCCTGCTCCAGTGGCAGGTTCACAGCCCCCTGGAGGAAAGGACATTTCCCTGTCAGAGGGAGCAGGAAAGACCCTCCCCTTTTTCACTAACCCAGAGAAGCAGCAGGAGGTGTAAAATCCTACAGGACCACAGAAATCTAAGAAAACGAGACCCAATTCCCTGCGCCACTGCGCATCACTCAGCCTGTGCAATGGGTGAACAATGCTACACAACTGACATTTCCCCATCCCCACTCTTTGCCAAGGGCAGTGTTCACATCCACCACTGTTATCTGCCCCTGGGGTCTCTGTCCAGTGCCCACAAACCCATTAAGCACCTGTACCCCCAATCAAGTGAAGGGAATTTGCAGGAGCTCAGCCTCGTGAAGAGTATCAGCCCACTTGTTTGGGTGCCTAGAGTTTGGCACTTGTGTTTCAGCGTTTCTGCTTGAAAGACTGACCCTGGATCACGGAGGAGAGCGGAACTGCCAAGCACTGGCTCCTGTCTCACAGCACTAGGTCATTCTGCCTTTCAAGGTTAAACAGAGAAACAAGGCAGCAGTTCTGACCTTGATGTGACCCCCTTCATATTCGTAGGGATACCGGCAGTCCACGATCACACAGTTCTCAATGAGGCTGTTGAACTGGCCGTTCAGCACGGCCACCATCTGCAGTGGAGAGAAGAAAAGTGCGCGGTCACTTGATGCGGGACTGTGCCGTTCCACCAGCGGAAACAAGCCCCCGTTCCTCCAGGGCCTGGCCCTATGGCCACTGCTCAGGCTAAACAGCTGGAGTTCTGACTCTGGGCTGCAGAATCAGGCCTAAACCCGTGATGGTCACAGGGAGGACTGCAGGGTGTCACGGTGAAGTCACAGAGCAGATTTAGTACCAGTCCTGGGTATAATGGCTGCTCACTGCAAATGGGGGGGCATCAGCCAGCCACAGCAGCACTCTCCGCCCCAGCGCTGTTACGCTAATCCCAGCTGGTTTAGGAGGGGATGGAGGGGCCGGAAAGCAGGACACAGTGGACAGAGCTTGCCGTCCATCTGTCCCACGCCTGAGGGGCTCCCCTCCACACTGGGGAGGGGACCCACTCTGAGCCTTCCTGCAGGAAGCAAGTCAGACAAAACAAGAAATCAGCGTCTGGAACTTTTTACTGCACTGTGATAAACCTGCAGCCCCAGTCCTGATCAGTTGCCTCCTTACCATGTCTGGGGAGATGTATTTCAAGTCCTGATGTCTCCCTTCCACAGTCTGTAGAAGATACGCCTACAACAAAGGGGCAGTTAGCGACCCAAGTTAACCTCTTTCCTCGTGCGATTTATCCAGAGCTGGGGTGATGGGTTTTAGAGTATTTCCCAGCATTCTGAACGGTACCTTAGATCAGAACTTTATAAAGGGGCACTATCAATTCAAGTTTACATTTTTGGAAGAGTTTTATTAAAACTCATTAAGACCAAAAGAATCATCCCTTTACCACTCTGAGGCAGACAGTTGTTTCAAACCAAACGTTTATCTGTGGGTTTGAAATCTCAAAGTGGGACCAATTCTGCCCTCTCTCCTGTTGTAATTGTACAACTGGGGTGGAGCTGGCACCATTTTGATCTGGCAGCTTTTATAAAGTTGGCCTGGGTGTAAAGGAAGGGGCAAGATGGGAGAATCCACTGCCCCTGTCTTATCTGTAAAATGCCAGGCACGATTCACAAACAGGCATTTCTTTCCATTTGGACAATGACATTAGACTGGTCTGTCTTACGTCAGTGTTTAGTCCATTTCACGGCCCATGCAAGGGCAGGCGCTACTGAGTTTCCAACACAGCCCAGGGAAGGTTTCAATAACTTTTGAGGGCAAGCTTTGATTTAGTACAATGGGGTTTTTCTTATCTCTTTCCCTCCCCCGCCCCCAATACCTTTGAGAAATCCCCAATGAGTTCTAGGTGATCATTATCCAAGATGTTCTCAATCTCATCATGGCAGAAGGATCTGGAGCGCAACAGCCTTGATTTCTAGGAGGAAACCGAGACCGGATATCAAATCAATATTGAGAGCCTTCTACAAGAACTCAGCTAACAGTTCTGGGCGGAGGAACCCCGTGGTGGAGGGTCTGGCCTGGGCTAGGCAGGAGGTCAGACAGGACGATCAGAATGCTCCCACAGATTGCAAAGCCAGAAGGGACCATTGTGACCATCTAATCTGACCTCCTGCCTAGCCCAGGCCAGAGACCTGCCCCATGGTAATCCCTAGAGCCGAGTTGTTAGAAAAACAACCCATCTTGATTCAAAAACTGTCAGGGATGGAAAATCCCCCACGACCCTGGGTAAACTGTTCCACCTGGCCCTAAAGATTGGGTTGAACAGACACAACGGTCACAGATATTTATGCTCCCAGCACAGATACTTGGATCACCACCAATCCTGCCAGATTTTGCAGCTATATGGTTAATGCAGTTTGCTCCATCCTGGTTTTAATCACATGGGCGTGCCAGAATCTAAAGAGGCAAGAAGCCTGAAGCCTTCAACTCATGTGATCAGCCCCATAGAAGTCAGTGGGTCTGGATCACTCCCCTCCATTGCCTTGAATGTTGTGTAGTTCCTTAGATTCATGCACCACGAGCGAGAGACAGGGACAGCAGCAGGAGCACAGGGTTCCGATACAGGAGCATCTTACAGCTGCTTCGCAGGAACGCCAGGAAGGACACCTAGCAACCAAGTACCAGGCTCACGAGGGCTGCAACAGAGCTTGACAGCGACTCGTCTCGGCTGTAGCTCTTAGATCTCACCCACCCCGTCTTCCTGGCTGCTCTTTGTTGCTGTCTGCGAGCGACAGGCTGGAGCGCAGGTGGGCTATACGGAGGTTGGAGATTCCAGCTGGGTTACAGCAGAGAATCGCTTGCTCCTCCCAGGATGGCAGGAGGAGGGAAGAATGAAGAAAAACCAATTTGCAAGGTGCAAGGCATGGGGAAAATACCCCCCATTTAAGGGGGCAGCACCTTTCGATTTCTGAAGCGCTGGCGCCCATGTTCCAGTCCTGCGGGAGAAGGACGTACGACATGGCGGAGCTAGCCAAGAGGCTTCCCCCTACCACCCACTGATTTCCAGATGGCCGGCTGGGCCATTCCAGATGCCTACAGAACAGCCCTAGCTGCTGAAGGCTTTGGGGGGAAAGGAGGTCTCGAAGCATATCCCAGTGTGTCTGGTAGCCAGCCCTCCCTGGGCTGGTAGGTTCTGGAGCCAGGAAATGGAGAAAGAGAGATCTCCCTGGCCCCAAGTCCTTCTCCATATCACCTACCGGCTCCTCCGTCTTCTCCTCGATCGGGGTGCCAGCCACGCTCTTCCGCCTCTTGGTTTTGACCGGAGTGTCTTTGTCCTGCGGCCTGTCCAGACGCTTCAGGATGGGCCGGATCACACTGCTGGGCATGGAGGGGGACCTGAAGAGCTGGCGACATTTGCTGGGTCTCACCGACCTCTGCATGGATGAGAGTGAGCTGCGGTTAGAGCCTCATTCTGGCCTCTCGCTCACCCCTGGGAACGGAGCAGCCGTTTGCCGCGGCCCCGGAGGCGCAGGCCTTGTGTGCCCCATTTCACATTCACGGGGGTGGCAGTTTGACCCAAGCATGCCGAATTTGGCTTCGCGCTCGGTTTAGGAGATGCCAAAAGGCCACGGGCCTAATTCTGCTCCCAGCCACACCCCTGCAGGGGAGCGACTCCGATTTGGTGTCAGTGGGGCTCAGGGAGGAGAAGGAGGTGCAGAACCCAGCCCCCCATCGCTTGGCCCTTGCTCCATGCACACCAATTCACTTTACAGAAAGGCCTCCCACCGAGCCTGCCTCAGCGGTCGGGGGTGTGTGAGAGGGGTGGGGTCTCTTAACCCAGCTCTCAGCACAGGGTGTGAAAACATACCTCCTCCCCCCGCCCTCTCTGCAACCACAATAGTAGCCTGAGAAATCCCTTAGTCTGGGGGGGCCAACCTGAGCCTGAGAACGAGCCAGAATTTACCAATGTACATTGCCAAAGAGCCACAGTAACACTTCAACAGGCCCCCCATCTGCTACTCCCCTCCAGCCCCCCCATTCTGCGCCTCCCCTTCCCGCCCACTGCAATGTGCAGTACACAGGAGCAAGAACATGGCAGGCTCAGGAGAGGGAAGGGGTGGAGGGGACAGGGCCTGTGGCAAAGCCAGGGGTTGAGCAGTGAGCAACCCCCCGCCCACTGGAAAGTTGGCGCCTGTAGCTCCAGCCCTGGAGTTGGTACCTAGACAAGGAGCCACATGTGGCTCGGAGACACAGGCTGACCACCTCTGCCTTAGACTCCAACATGTCACTATGGTCAGTGTCTCGCACGCACAGACACCCTCCTGGTCACCCATTCCCATCTGGGCCAGGCTAGTAGTGACCTCAGGTCACGCCATCCAGTGGCTACAGTGGAGGGGGGTGGGGGGAGGAAGGTGCCAGGAGTCTCAATTCAGCTGCCTTTGGTGAGGTGTCCTCAGACTGACCCCAGCACGTCAGCAGAGAGCACCCGGGGGCCCCTTCAGAGCAAGGGGAGCACAGTCTCCAGGCTGGCTCGCCTGGCACCTTTCACCCCTGCCAGTTCGCTGGAAGGAGTGGCCCCAACCCTGCGCCAGGTTCTCACATACCAGATCAGCGCCTTCCTTTTTCACCAGTGGGGCAGTCAGCAAGTTCTCCATCCCCGGCGGCACATCCGCATCGTTCTGAGGAAGCGGCAGCGGGATCAGCGGGATCACAGAAAGAGAAAGCGAACGCATGAGGCAATGGGTTCCAACCAGCCCCATCCCATCCTCCCCTCTTGATGGGGAGAACAAGACAGGAGTTGGCAAATCACAAGCTACTGAGAGGCTGCAGGAGCCAGACAGACCCTGTGGTTCTCACAAGGGGCCAGAGGGTTTCCCTAAAACCTGCTCTCCGCAGATTGCTAGCTATATTTGCCCCATTAACATTCATTTGCGATTCAGGTCATCCAGACTGAGTGTGGTGGATCTTCAGACAGCCCCTGCCTGAGGGAGGCCAGGAAGGCGCGAAGGGCTGGGGTGATAGCGCATGAGCCAGGTGGATGGGGTTGTGCTCCATTTTGGAGCAGGATGGGAGCACAGGCTCAAGGTTAGCTCCCGAAGCCATTGCTCCCCAAGCTACAACCCAGCAGCCCGCAGGAGCAGCCGGGCTGCAGGAGGTTAGGGGGCCGCGAGGGAGGATCCGCGCACGCTGTACCTTCAGCTCCTCCTCGTCCAGGATCTCCATAAACCCATCGTCCTCTTCGTCGGTCACGAAGGAGGTGAGGGAGGAGCGGCGCAGGCACACTGGGCTCTCAGCTTCCACCCCCATGTTCTCCTTCTCGGGGGTGCCACACTGGGGAGCGCACAGCAAAGGGGGAGGAGTTAGAGCACGCCTGGGGACCGCAGACTGAGCAGGAGCTGTCTGGCCATGGGACCTGCCATGATGCTGGGCTCTGAGGGAGGCCTCCTCTGACAAAGGAGGTGTGCAACTGGGGACAAGCCACCAGGAAGTGCAAAGCCAGGGCACGAGACGCGGCCCCAAGTCTCGGCCACTGCAGCAATTAGGGATCCCAAAGCACAGAGCTAGCTTGCTGCCTGCCAGGTGCTGCCGGAGAAAGGGACAGATCCTGACCTGGTACCTCCTTCACCTCCCATCCCTGACAGTCACTATTAGACGTGGACTGTACCCTGCCCCAGAAACAGCTGCATTTCAGCCATGGGCAGTTCCTGTATTTACACATCTCCACCTGGGTCCATAAGGCAGCACGGGTGTTATGGAGATGATGGGGATTAATCCAAAGAGAAACCCTGCGTCAGGCAGGCTCCTGGGCGCTGGCATCACCACATTAACAGCAGGTGTTAAGTGCAGCTGGAATCACTGGTGAGGCCTCCCTACGGCCAGGCGCGCGCGCACACACACACACACACACACCCCACCCCCATCCCGCGCTCACCAGGAGGTCCGGGGCGGAGTTTGGTCTCTGTGCAAAAGGGTCTTTCTCGCTGTTCCCATCAAAGGGGTGAAGCTGGCAGTGATTGGTGGGCCTCAGCGGGATCTTAAATACAAACCCTGCCTGCAAAGGCAAAAGGCCTGAACATTACCCGACCGGGGATGCACTCCACAGGCATTTCGTCCAGCCCTTCTGGGCCACCCACTCTCAGAGTGCTCACCAGCAACACATCATCCAAGCAGGACGCAGCCCTGGCTTGAGTGGACATGACTCAGCCGCCAGCGCCGAAGGGCTTGTGCCACAGACACCGGCTCCCCGGGCCAGGGCACGACGGTTCGCAGAGGACAGAGGCTATATGAGCCCAGGGCTAAGCCCCACCTGCCTGAGACCAGCCCTTTTCTGGGCTCGTGAGATGGGAGGGTCAGGCTGATGAGAAAGGGGCTGCCACTGGAGGGGTGAAGCTAAAAGGCTTGGGATGAAACTGAGCAGAGAATTCAAGCTGAGTATCTGGGAACATCTCCAGAAGGCGAGACCCCTTCATGCTTCAGCAGGAACTAGATGGGACGTGGCTGTAAGGGACAAGCCCACCCAGCTCCTTCCTTCAGTGGTGGGGCTGGGACAGGTCTTGGAATCTGATCTCCCGTCACATCCTCCGTCCGTCCCTTCTCTGCCTCCCGACTCACATTCTCCTTGTTCTCTTTCCGGTGCAAGGATCGGTCGTGTGTCTCTGGGCTGCTGAACTCCTTGGCATTGGAAATGTTTTTCAGGGCAGGGCTGGTACCCAGGAGCCTCTCCTGGAAGAGAGGAGGGAGAGATCATCAAACCTGCTGCTGCACAGGCTCCTGCCACCACTCAGGGGCCACAGGGGCCTTCCCTAGGAGCTGAGACTGGATCACTCGATAATTGCCTTGTTCTCTTCGTTCCCTCTGGGGCACCTGGCACTGGCCACTGTCGGCAGACAGGACACTGGGCTAGATGGACCTTTGGTCTGACCCAATCTGGCCATTCTTATGATCTCTCCAGGGGCCACAGTTCTGACACGGGTTTGCCATCAGTGGGTCACCTATTTCCCCACTTCAGCGCAGCACCTGGGGGCTCTTTCTACCCCCACCCAAGCACATGACAGGGGACTGACCCACTGTGTGTGCTGGATGCTGCTCCCTTCAGAGCCCATCACGGACGCTTCTAGCCCAGAGACAGGAAAGGGGGGGTAGGGGAAGTAGCAATACGCTCACCCCTTAAGGGATGAGCTGCACACCACAAACCCTGAATCCCTCCCCTCTGTCATGGGCCAGTAGCCGTGGGCTCCCCCCAGGCCAGATCTCCTTGGCCAGCACAGCAGCCAGCCAGCACCAGTCACCCTGGGCAGCAGGTCAGAAGCTGTCGCCCTTGGGCTTCCCCGAAGCCAGCGCTTCCGGCTGTGCAGTCAGATCCGCAGAGAGGAGACGGGGACTCACCGGCAGGGAGTGGATCCTCCGGACGGGGAATCTTTTGCTAAAAAGACAAAGCAGGAAAAGGTGTTGGGTGGTGGTCAGCTATGTAGCACAGCATTCCTTCTGCAATCCTCTGCCAGAGGCTGTGTCCTGAATCCACCCTCCCCTTCCTGCTCAGGCCCCAAAAGCCACCAAGAGACCCTGCAAGAACTGACCAGTGCAGGCAACCCCCCAGCTAACCAGCGCTCACACGTGACCCTCCCAAAACTTACAGGGCAGGGGAAGCAAATTTCTGTGGCAGGTTGCTATACAGGAGGGGCAGGCTAGATTCTCGGATGCATGAATGAAGGCTGCTTCACACCATTCTGGCAGTGTGAGGGGCTCTCAGATCAGAACCGGGTTGCTGTCACACTCAATTTTTCTCTGAGGGGTGCAGTGGAAAGTGGCCTTAGAGTGAATAAGAACCGGGCTCCGGGCTGATGGCACTGCCTTTGTGAGCACAGCTCCGTTCCCCTGCCGCTCAGCGGTCTGGACACAGCATTAAGGTCTTTCCTTTCAGCGATCAACGCTCTGAACACGGCAAGGTGGGAGGAAAGCTCTCGAGAGGGCAAACAGCAGCTGCCCCCTGCCACGCAGGTGGGACAGCAATGGATGTGGGCTGTATGTTGGCGGCTGGACACTGCCAGAGGTTTGTTAGGGACCCGATCAACCCTGCCCCAAGTGGGAAATAAAATCCGAATGACCAGATCCGCACGGAGGAGCTGGGCTCTTCCCTTCCCCTGGATTCAGCATGCATGTAGGGGTGCAGCACAGGGAGGAGAGATTGCAGAGGATAAAAATCAGGCTTTACAAATTTTTAGCACGAGGAGGGAGGAAAAGAAAGGTCAGTGCACTTACCCTTTGACAACTCTTCCCGATTGCAGAACTGCTTTCTCAAAGCTGCAGGAGGAGAGGGAGGCACCACGTGTTACGTTCACGTTCACACAAGCAAAGGGCCTGCATCTGAGCCAATGTACAGTGGCCCTGGCTGCCCAGGGAGAGGTTAAAGAGAGGTTTTAACTCCCGGGCCCAATTCTGCCACCCTTCCTCACACTGAGCTGCTCACTCCACAAGCAGGAGCCCAGGGAGCAGCACCATACTCCACGCACCCAGTGATGAAGCCATCTGGCCCAACACGGCTTCACAGCTGGTAAAAGGAGAGGGGGACAGTGCAGGAGGGAGGGAGACAGCTCCAAAAAGCAACTGAGAAGCGATCTGGTCCATGGGTCTGAACTCCCATCACCCTGCATCCCTGCATCCCCTCTAACGCCTCCTGCCCCACAATCCAGCCAGGGAAGCTGCTTAACAAGGATGGTGATGGTTTCGAGTACAGGCCAGACACCTTGGTTCCCGTCCCAGCACTGCTTGAGGTCATAACAGCCCAGGTTGTTGAGTGGCTACTGGTTTCGGGCATCTCTGAATCTGGGCCTGCGGGATCCTGTGCAACCACTGACTTCAGATGGAGTTGGGGGGCAGGAAATCAGGCATCACAAAGGCCGTTTGCATATTTATACGGAAAAAAAAAAAACAGGCCTAAACTGTCATAAGTTGCACATCCTAAACACAGAAGCCCCCAGAATTTGAGGTCACTTTCCGCATGGTGCCTGTCAGCCTGCAGGATTGTAAAGCCCCAACATACAGACGAGGGCCCTGGCTGCATGTGAGGTTAAGCCGTGTCTGAGTACAGCTGATGACAGTCAGGTTTAAACCCTTGTGGGGGCAAGTCCTTGAAGGGACGCTGGCTCCCTGTGTGCACGAGACGTGTCGTGCCACTTGAGTTACGGAGCACAGATTAATTCAACGCCCGCCGAACAACCGGGTGGGCTTGGAGAAAAACAATCCAAGAAGCCGCCGCGGCTGCTGCTGACCTAGTTCTGAATCATATGAAGTTAAATCAAAGCTTGGCTGGGTGGGGCGCGGGCACGGGGCTCTCTGAAGCCAGCCGGGGACAAAGCTCTCCCAGAAAGGAAGCCAATAAAAGCGCCTTTTGTGAGCCAGGCTGCAGAGCAAGGCTCGGGTAGCGGGGGCATTTCTATAGCAACTGGCCTGAAGCGGCTGCTTTCCACCTGTATGTAAATGGAGGCCCTGGTGGGAGGGGGGTGTCTGTCAGATCAAGGCCCCAGGCCTGACCTGAGCAGCTGGTCGGGAGGGGTGAAGTGTGGCGGCACAATGGGAGAGGGCTGCGACTCAGCACATGCCAGTGTGCCCAGCCCCAATTCATTCAGGACAAGAGGAGTGGGGGGGCTGCAACCTTTGGACTCTCTCCCTTGTGGAATTCAATCTTCCAGCCTGCCTAGCAACCCCTGGATCACCTGGTAACCCAGGGGCTCCCACTAGCCAGCTTAGGGAGTGCAGGCATGTGGCAGAGCCGCCCCAGGAACCATCTGTTCACCTCCCCACCGAAGTTACACATTCTGCAGCACATCTGTGGTGGGGGGGACTCCTCCCAAACCGTCAGAGCAGGTGCGAGGGGGAAAGGATAAGTGAGCGATCGCGGGAGGAGAGCAGTTGCTCGGCCAGATGCAGCAGCCTCTTTTTTAAATGTAAGATGTCAATCAAAATAGACAATAGAGGTTCCAAGGGCCCAGGAGGGTCCCCGATCACCAGCTCGCGTGCAGCGTGTGCAGCTGTTGACGTCAGTGCAAAGCAGTTTCAGAGTGAAACACTTGGTCCTTGTTTTAATCAGGACTAAACCCCCTTCCCCAGATCTAACACCTGCACGCAGCATCTCACGCTCACTGCCAGGTCTCCAGCTGTCGGACCATGGGTACTGTGCTATAGAATTGATTGTTTTGGCTATATATAGTGTATGTTTTACAGTAAAAATTAAGGTATTAAAATAAATAAATAGAATAGTAAATACTAGTATTAGCCCTTTTTATGCCTTGTAAGTAATAAATAGGATTTTGTCTGTGTATGTTAATTAAATTAGACAAATTTCAGAGGCCCAGGCACCAGGGTGGAAACGGACAGTTACAAAATTTAGTAAGGCCTAATTTATGATGCCTTTTTTGTTTAACATAAAACATTGCTATTTGTTACCTTCTGAAGGTCTCTGCAAAGAATGGTTTGTGGGAATAGGAAATGTACGCATCAGGGAAAAATACGGGGTAAAGGCCATTTCTGAAGCCAGATGACCAAAAAAATGTAAATAAATAAAAAAATAAAAAACCTGAAAAGACTCAAAAAAGGCCAACACACATGTGTAGCTGAGGAGGGGCAGACTGACAACCTTTAAATGAAAGCTACCACCCTTAACACACAAAATAATTAAATCAAAACCAAACAAAACAACCCTCTCAAAAATAGTTTAAGCCACCAAAAAATAACACCAATTAAAAAATAACCAATCACAAAGTAACACAGCAAAATCCATAAACTGCGCACACACACACACACACACACACCACACACCACAACCTATAAAAACAAAATGCTTTGCCATAAAACTTTGTGTTTGTCTTGCCACTACTCCAAAAGCATCCAATCGCAACCAACAAAGCCCGGCTCCCCTCTACAACCAATCTGGCGGGCCACTAAATGAATCCAAACTTCAAACTAATAACTATGAATATCAACTAGCAAAACTTTGTGCATAATGTATGTATACATGTATAGAACTAAAAAACATAGGCTAATTGCTATATTCTCAATAAATGTGGCATGTTGCCTTTTCCCCTATATATAAAAAAAAAATCTCCTGTGCTCTGTTTAAGCATAACACAGTGGCCCTGTTCAGAACAGCCCCCACCCACAACAGGAATCCTGAGCCATTCAAGAGGAGGGACTTTCAAGAGCAAATGCAGAACTACCACCCAGAAGACAATTGTTAACAGGAACTCAGGCAGCCACAGGCAGCAGCAAACTGCAGTGTGTGAGAGAGCAGACCACAGTGACCACCATGCCGCCTTCATCTGGCTGGAGCGGTGGGTTTAAGATCCCCTCCTCCTTTTACTGCCTTCACACCTGAACCCAATGGGGAGGAATTTTGGAGATGCTGTCCAGGACCCTGGATGTCACCAGGGAGAGCAGTTACTCCACATTCACACCCGTGTAACCAATCTGGCCCAGTGACAGTGCCATAAAACACCTAAGTGAGTGCTAGTGCTCCCTTTGATTTCCCACATGCAATCGATTCCGCCTCCGAGTTCTGTTTGAAGCAGAGCCCGACTCAGACTGTTGGGGAAGTTGCACAAGAGATGAACTTGGCCCGTGATCTTTCTACAGCTAGCTGGTTTCTGAACGCCAAGAAAGATTTCAGACTCTGATAGCCACAGCCCAGAGGGCCCAATTGCTCCATCCCTTCATCCCAGTATTAAGCTGATGTAACTCCAGTGAAGAAACAATCCAGCACAGAAATCTTTAAGCTCAGCTTGAAAACAAAAGCTTATGTCCAGAACGGAATAACTAACACCGATTTCCAGTCTCAAATCTCAAAGGGACTAAAGAACCCTCTGCCCATATCATTTATTGAAAGCCTGAGCTCCAGGTTCATCAGTGCCCAGGAGCCCCTTGGGTCTCCTCTACACTACAGACCAATATCAGTACATCTACATCACTCAGGGGTGTGAAAAAATCCACCCCCCTGAGCAATGGAGTTGCACCGACCTAACCCCCCCTTGTAGACAGCACTAAGTGGATCGGAGAGCTTCTCTCACCAACACAGTTCCCACCTCTCAAGGAGGCGGATTAACTACGCTTTTCCATCAGCGTAGAGTCTTCATTAAAGTGCTGTAGCCGCCCGATGTGGCGTTTTAAACCGCAGGTGACAGATGGCTTTGGAGAGATGCCGGTCGTCCCTTTAAGGACTTGTTGAGGCCTCATCTGTGCATGGATACCCTGGCCACCAGCTATCACCACTAAGAGAGTTTGCAGTAAGGCCTGGGGATGCAGCATCAGAAGTGAAGAGAACACCACCAGTTCTGTCTGCAGGTATGTCTACACTAGGAATGCTATCACAGTGGTGCAGCTGCACTGCGGTCGCATAGACACTTTCTTCAGCATCAGGAGGGTTCTTCCATCGCTGTGGTTAATCCACCTCTGAGAGGCAGTAGCTAGGTTGATGTCCACTCCTTCCTCCTCCCAGGCTTCTCCCCAAAATGGACTAAGCTCACATGTGGACAATCGTTGGAAAAGTAGATCCAATTTCAACTTCACTTTATACTGGATGACAGGAGTCCCTCACTACTGAAATGCAGCTACCTCTGGGGTGGAACACAGAAGCTGTTGAACAGCACCCAGCAACACTTCACTCCACAGTTTGAGACAGGAATTGATAGAGGGGGGGAATACAGGGAGGCAGAATGGAATGATTTCAAAACAGCGTTTGCAGAAAGTGTCCTGCCTTTAAAGACAACCCATAAACTCACCTCTGATTTGACAGCAGGCACCTCCAGCAGCATAGCACCCCCTAGTGATGCACTGATTTAGTGCTGCCTTCCAGAGACAAGCACCAGTCCTGAGTCACCACCACCACCTTGGGCAGCATCTAGGTTTACTTGGGGGTCTCCCATCCAAGAATTAACCTGACCAGTCCCTGCTTAGCAAAGCTTCCCAGGATCACAGCACAAGATACATGTACCCAAACTCCTATGTTAACCCTTAAAACTCCAGCTATAGTGTAGCTCCCTCTTTTCCTGGGGTTAAGTGGGAGCCAACAGGCCAAGTGACAAGGACAAGGAGACATTAACTTACACTTCTTCAAAGGGTTCTGGGTCCAGCTGTCCAGGTGAATCCAGCCCAACTCCTGTGCAAATGAAACACCCATGGGTAAGAACCTAGGAAAGCAGAGGTGGGGGCCCAGCAGTAGCGAGAGTGCAAAACCCCAGCTTCCTTCACATACATTTCACCTCTTGGGGAACGGCAGCAGGGTGAAGGCAGATACTGCCAGGTCTGCCAACTTCTCCACCAAGCTGCCCACAAGCCAAGATGGATTTAAAGTTCGTTCCGATTAGGGGAACCAAGCACACTAGCCCCTGCTGTTCCTTCCAAGGTTAAATTAAGCCTCCCCCGGTTAATTAGTCAAGTGTCATCTCCATTTTATAGACTGGGGAAGTGACCTGCCCACAGCAAGTCAGTGCCAAGCTGAGAAGAGAACGCAGGAGTCCTATCTCCCAGTCTCCATGGCTGCAGCCACAAGACACACTCCCTCCCAGAGACAGGAATTGAACCCAGAAGTCCGGATGCCCTGTGCTCTGCAGCAGTCACTGCTCTCCACATAGGGAATAAGAGTCTTGTTCCATACGGTTGCTTCTCTCTCTCTCTCACTTTCCCCAGTGTATAGAACGAAGGCTTCCTAGATTCCAACCTCTGCCTGCCCCAAACTCCCCCGTGGGCCAAGGGGGCTGGACTGCAGCTCCCCACAGAGCCCACAGTGCAGGAGGTGCTGGAGCTGCTGCCTTCTCCCAGAGGGATTGCTTTAATCACACACACCCCTCCACCACTTCAATGGTTTCCCTTATCTGGAGATGGCCAATAACTTAAAGGCAAGCCAGGCTCATTTCTCCCCGCCACACCGCTCCAGCTGCAGGCAGCATTCCAGATAGATGGCTTAAACGCAGCTGAGAGCAGATTTCAACCCAATCATTTTCAGTGATAATAGAGTAAACAAAACCCAGCCCAGAGGGCCATTAACTGTCCATCCCTATTCCATTCATTGAAATTCAATCAGGCAAGAATTGGATCCCTAGGCACCCTTTCCCCTCCACTCAGAGCATCCCTGGCTTCCCACACTGGCTGGAGACCTGCTCTGGACCTTAGGAAGCATTACGTAGGAAGGTGGTGGAATCTCCTTCCTTAGAGGTTTTTAAGGTCAGGCTTGACAGAGCCCTGGCTGGGATGATTCAGTTGGGAATTGGTCCTGCTTTGAACAAAGGGTTGGACTAGATGACCTCCTGAGGTCCCTTCCCACCCTGATATTCTAGGATTCTATGAAGCTCCCAACGGGAAATGAAGGCTCTCCCCATAGGAAGGTGAGAGGGCCAAATGAAAGAGTGTCTCTTTCACGGACGTTCCCCCCACAACGGGGACAGCAAAGGCCGAGCCTAGACACAGCCGGGATCTGTTTAAATGAGAAGGAATTTAGTTCACATGGACATGAGCTGTGGACCGCACGGCCCAGAGGCAGGCAATGTGTTTGCATGCTTCAACCCTGACCCGCAGCCCCCTGCGGTGCCAGTCCTGGGCCTCCCACACACACAGCTTGGCCTATGCCGCTTGCTCCTCATACCCAGTCTGCAGCACGGTACCTCTTCCACGCTATTCCAGGCCTTGACATGCTTTGCCTGAGAGGCCCAGCGCTGCAAACCGCATGGTGGGTAAGTGGTACAAAGACATGGGAGACCTCCCCCTACACTCTCCAAAAATCAATTGCACTTGGAGACCTGGCCATGCCTCAGCGTCCAGGGACAAAAGCCAAGGGAGTGGCCCCACCTCCATCCCCACTCCACGGCAGTGCTGACCTGAATCCAAAGACTCGGACCACCCGGAGTCCTGCGACGACTCAGACGAGACGGAGTCCTGTGACAGCGAAGACCATTCACTCCTGAAGCCGATCCCCAGCGTCTTCCTCTTTGGGGTGTCATATGGACTGGAGGGGGGGCAGAGAACACAGTTACTCAGAAGCCAGCAGGCAAGCCAAGCAAGAGGCATGGTGACCCACCTAGGAGGAGGGCCAGCGGTTTGGCAAGGCACCCTGGTTCAGGACTCCTGGGTTTCTCTTATGCTAACCCCGCCATGGACTCACTGGATCTTTGGCGAGTCTCTCACGCCTATGTTTTCTTAGGTGTCCACTGATTTTGGGTGCCCAACTTGAGACACCCAGTGCTTGGTTTTCAGGAGGTGCTGGAGGGAAAAAAAAAAAAAAAAAAAAAAACAGGCCCCACCTGCCCAACCCGAGACAGATTTAAGGCACCCAAATCAGCGGCAACCTTTGAAAATTTTGGCCACCAGCCCCAGCTCATTGGAAAAAATCGGCATAAGGCTATCGCCAGCCATCCTGGGATCGATCACTTACATCTGCGGAGCCCTGAGATCCGCAGAGGAAGGCGGTGGAGGAGGGGGAGCTAGCTTGAAAGAATTATTAGCTATGAGCCAGAGATAATGGTGTTTAGCTCCCTTCCTCCAGGGACCTCCCAGTGTTTTACAATCCCGAGGCAGGCCTCTTATCTCCACTTGCCGATATGGGAAGCCGAGGGGGCAGAGAGGAAGTGATTTGCTCCAAGTCAGAGATGGACTCTGTGGCACAGCATCCATCTCCAGAGGATTAAAACAACAGGGCAGATCCTCAGCTGCATAAACTGGATGCTAAAGACGTCCAGGGAGCTGAACGCTGCTTTATACCCCCTGAAGGGGCTAGTCCAACACCTTCCCAGCACCTGTCACCTGGAAATGCCTGACCTGGACCTGCCCTATTATAACTGCGTGAGCAGGGCACCGTACGCCTAGGCCCTTGTACACACGCTACCGAAGCCTCACAATAGCCATTAAAGAAGGTGGCTTTTCAGAAGCAGCTGAGGAGTGAATATGGTTGTTCAGTCGAACACCGCTGCCAGGGCTGGGTGAGCACCAGGAGTGAGTTAGACCCACTGTGTGGCTCTGGAAGAGGAGGAGTTCTCTGAGGGCTGAGGGAATGAAATGAGGAGGAGTGGGAACCTCAGGGGCTTGTGAAAATGCCTCCCAGCCCCTCATCACCACTGGCTTCTCTGCCTGAGGGGCTGGCACAAACGCAGGCTCTCTCTTGCACACGGCCATGTGCTTAGAGACAGCGGCTCGGGATGCACGAAAACACACACACGGCTTTCTCTTCCCTGAAAAGTACAGTCCTGCCAGGCTCGAAGGTAAGACAGCACCCCAGGGCACACACCCTGATCAACCCCCCCTCCCCCCCCCAAGAAACAACCCTCCCAAACTCCCAGCCATGCAGAACAGAATCATCTCACCACTCACATGCAACCATCACAGTCACAGTTCTGGGGGTCAGATCTATGGGGGAGATGCCACAAGAGTTAGGGTCAACTCCTGACCCAGCAAAGCCAAGGGGGGGATTACCCAGGGTATCATTAGGATCAGGATCTGGCCCACAGCGCAGTTATCCAGAAGCCAGTAAGCAATACTGTCAACGGCTTCAACAGGGCCAGGATTTCATCCCTTCATTCCCCGAACTCTCCCCCACCCCCTGGGAGGGGAAAAAAAATAATTCTGCTGCATGGAGCAGGATCTCTGACATCTGCCCGGCTGATCAATGGAGAAGGGTCAAAGGTTGCTCTCGGTTATATGGCTGCACGTCCCTACCAACTGCACACATGGAACCCAGCACAGAGAATTCAGTTCGCTCATTGATTTGGGGACGGAGCTTGCACGGTCTGCCAGTGAAACCAAGGGGAACTTTGCACCGATGCCTTTGGGGAGGGCAGGATCGGGCCCCTTAGCACCGCCCTGTGCAGTCAAGACTGCAGCTGATGGCAGCAGAATATTCTCCTTCCCCCAGGAGCCCACTTGGAAGGGAAGCAAAGCAGCACTGCTCGCAGAAAGCCTGCAGCTTCCTGTCTACAGTCATTCTGAGCTGGCTGCTCCCAGCCAGAGCCCACGTGAGCAGCGATTCTACAGCAAGGAACATAAGCAGCTCTGTTCCCCCTGCACTTGGGCCTTGAACCAAGACACGGAAATAACATTCATTACCCCGCATGTAACTTCCCCCGCTCTGGCCTCAAAGCCAGCTTGGAAAAAAATCTGTTCCCAAGGCCCAGACCCTGAAAGGTCCTGCCTCAATACAGGGTGCAAGGGGGATTTCACACTCCTCCTGAGCTGAGAAAAACCAGGGCCAAGGGTGCCTCACAGCAGGGCTGCGATGGTTGGTTAGTTCTCCCCAACAAGAGAATTGGGACACTGAGCAAGAGAAAAGAAGATTGGTTGGTTTTAAATGGTTTGCTCTGGAAATTCTCTCCAGCCTGGGGAATGCAGAGGGTCAGACTAGATGATCGCAATGGTCCCCCATGAATCGGGACATCACTAATGGGGCTCGATTGTGAGTGCACCCTGGCGTAAGACTGGACCTGTGCGTGCACTGGCAGAGCTGGCACTGCCATCCCCGGCTCGGCCCTCAGACACACCAGGGCAGCGTCACTTCTTCTGGAGCAGGGTCTGAATCAGGCCTGCGTCGTTAACTTCCCAGCCACGCTCTTCCCGGAAGAGCCGCATGGCGATTTGCCCTTCCCCCAGTGCAGGTAGGGCTGACAGCCCAGCCCTGTGCTCTGTTCTGGAACCCTTTTTGGGAGCGGGGAAGGGGAACACATGCACCAGGTAAGCCCCAGGGCCTGCCCAGCTGGGGCCAGGGCCAGTGGCTGCTCTTGGGGTGGAGGGAATATTTTGCAGTTTGGATTTTTGATCCTGCACCCGCTGCATGGGTTCTATGAAATACAAGAGACAACCCCAGCCTCTCACCCCCCCCCCCAATACATTATAGACCCCCCTATGCCACAGATCCAGCAGCCAGGTCATCGTCCTCCTCACACCAACATAGTCTGCATGTGATACACACACACAGTACACGGAATGCACTCACATCATACACACACACACACATTGACACAGAGTACATGCAATCCACCTCTTTGCCCCCACTGCATACAATGCACCCACATCACCCACGCAGAATGAATGCAACGCACCCCCCACATACAGTACATGCAACCCACCCTTACCCCCCACTACATTCAATGCACCCACAGAGTGCATGCAACGCACCGATACACAGACATTGCATGCAATACACACACACACACACAAATGACTGCAACGCAGCCCCCCCACACACACAGAGTACATGCAATCCCGTCCTTCCCCTCCACTGCATACAATACACCCACATCATCCACACATACCCTGCATGCAGTGCCCGGCCACACACACACACACAC
>NC_133773.1:145292478-145331756 GCF_003597395.2 Chelonoidis abingdonii | reverse complement strand
CTTCTCGCTCTCTGCAGCTCCGCCTGGCCCGGGTCAGCGCGCACCCAGCGCCGGGCCCCGTATTTATATTCGAAAAATAACACGGGCGGGCGGCGAGCGGCCAGCCAATGGCACGGGCCGCCGGCAGAGCCAGCCCCGGCCGGGGGGGACCGCCAGCCCCCGCCGGGGAGGGGTCAGGCTGCGGGCTGGGGGAGCTGCTCGCTGGAGCAAGCCGCGGGGGAGGGGCTTGTAGCCCGCAGAGCTTGGGGGCGCCTCATCCCAGGGGTGCCCCCATCTCTGCTCCCCAATCCGAGCCTTCTCCGCGCCCTCTCCTACCCCCCGGGACGGAGATCGAGCCACCAAAAAGCCCGATTCCCCCCCACCCCCAGCACCTTTATCCGCAACCTAAATATGAAGCCCCCTGCAGCTTCGGCCCCAGAGAGGTGAATTTCCGCAGGCAGAGACACCAAGCCAGGAGCCCCCCGTCCGGGAGTAGGCAAGATCCTGGGTGGCTAGAAATGTTCGCGGGGCTTTTAATTTAAATGGTGCAACCCCAGGGGAGGCTGCTTGGCATTAAATCCTCTCTGCCCACCCCTCTTCCCGCTGTGTTTGCAGCCCACATGTTGCAGCTTGATCCTAAGGGGCTCGGAGGTGGGGGGAGGAGGGGCAGTTTCTTGAGACCCACTGGGGCTGGGAGAAGCTGAATGTGAAACTGGCTCAGAGCAAAAGTGAAAGCTGCAGGGCTTGTTTTCCTTGCAAAGAATAAAAGCAAAGTGAAATGCTGGGAAGCTTCCTATGGCGACAGGTTTCGTGGTGCAAGTGATGGGGCCTGCAGGGAGGGGGACATCTTAGATCCTGATCCTGCCAGCAGGTCCATGCCCCCAGAGCCCACACAGCCTGCAGGGAGCAGGCTGAAATGTCACCATTCACCCCACCCCACTGCTTAAAGGCTAAAGTAACAGCCTCAGTCTCCCTCCTGCCCCCACCCCATTTGCAGGGTGAGGGGGTTGAGTGGCTGCTACACCTAAATGCTAATCTGTGGCCCAACTTTGCAGCTCCTGGTGCTGGCTTGCCACAGAGAGCATCTGCTGGGCCCAGGCCCCCTCTTTCCCTCCATCCCCAAAGCCACATCTCAGGCTTATGGGACACAGAGGGTCTTGCATGGGGTCTGCACACCAGGGTGAATTTAGCATAAGGGCACCATTCCACCCAGCGAACACACCACGGAGCAAGGCTCCTGGCTGGATCCGAGGAGACCAGTTGGGTCAGGCAGGTCAAGGGAAAATTAGGGCAGTGTCCACGGGCTCCATGGCCATGCAGATTCAGGGGCCAGACCCCTGCCCGGTGGCTGAGAAAGCTGGTTATTTATTTTCTAGAGCAAAAAATGAACCAGGAAGTTGTGCAGGCCTAGCCCTGCCCCCATTGAAATCAATGGGGGTTTTGCCGTGGATACCCGCCAGGATTAAGAACTCATACTCCAGCACACATTCCGTTAACCCTTTGGAGACTGCAGTCCCGTGGTGCAGAATGAGCCCCTAAGTATTCGGGGAAAGACCAGGGCTAGACCAGGGCTAGAAGAGCTATTCTGAACAGCAGATGCAAACAGCTAAAGGAAGCAGGGTTAAAGGTGACGTTTGAAAGCATGAGGCCTTCCCAGGGTTTCTACATGAGCAGAGAAAGGGGAATTCTGCTCCTTGGTTGTATTCCATTTTTCTTCCTTTTTTTCTTCCACTCAATCCAAAGCCCACAAAGGACCCAACGTTCCCTTTATCTTTTTGTCTCCACGTCTAAAACCTAAATATTGAACCACTGCAATTTTCAGACTCAGATATGCCAAAGTGAATTTCTACACAGCCATAAACAAAGCCAGGTTATATGCTGTCATATAGTTTGAAGGATTTATTCCACGAATTCCCTGGGAAAACGGTGAGATTCCTCCCCCTCCCCACCCATCCAAAGGCAATTCCCTTGCAATACATCTGAAAACACTTATAAATGGCATATGGATATTCTTTGTGACTTTCCTGAGTTGTTTGTTTAAAAGCTGCTTTTTTCTTTCACTCAGTCTTGTTAAAAATCAAAACATCCCTGTGAATGATCTGCCCCCTAAAGATAGGTTTTGTCGTACTTCTCAGGCTCCTAGTTTAAGGAGATAGATAGATAGATAGATAGATAGATAGATAGAGGGGTGTATGGGATAGATAGATACCGGGGGGTATGGGGATAGATCGATTAGATTAGCTATTTGTATGACGTTGCACATAGGAGCTCCAGTCATGGATTAGGATTGTGCTAGGTGCTGTATAACCCAGAACAAATGATTGCAGATTGGAAACTCCTCAGGCCAG
The DNA here is from genome assembly GCF_003597395.2 of Chelonoidis abingdonii. Lineage (NCBI taxonomy): Eukaryota > Metazoa > Chordata > Testudines > Testudinidae > Chelonoidis > Chelonoidis abingdonii. The sequence continues at coordinate 145,329,429 of NC_133773.1, read as the reverse complement.
GGACCATTTTTTGTCCTGGGTTTGTACCACAGCCAGCGCCATGGGTGGGGCTCCTCCCACACTGCTGCACCAGTAATCCTATTAGCGCTTCACATTAGGTGGATGTTTCCGCTGAGACCAATTAGCAGTGAGGGAGTTAAGAAGGCTGACACTGAAATGGTTGTTTTTGCCCCAACACCCCATTGAACTGAACGGGTCGGTTCACACCTCTTCCCTAGAGATATTGTGTTGGGTTTTCTCCCCACCTGCACCAACCGGGCGGCCTTACCTTCAAAAGCAGACAGGCTGCCCCTTGGTTCTGTTTGTCCAGTGGGGTCCTGGCACTGTGCTAATACCAATAATGAATCCTAATAACACCTGTGTGTGTTTTTACCATGACCGCGTGGATTGTGGGAAACACTAAATAGCCACGACTGCTGCGAACACCCTGAAGCCACATTCCCATGTGGAAGTTCCAGAGATCCCCACTCAACATCCTGTGATACGCTCCGTCAGTCCAACCCCTCCTCATCTGACCTTCCCCCAGGATCCCCCCATCTGTGTCCTCGCCGTCTCCCCTGCCTGTAACACCCAGCTCCTTCACACTCAGATTAGCCTCAAAGCAGCCATGTTGGGGGGCTACCGTGATGATGGCACGCTAAGAACATGGCTGTGCCATGCTCTGGACACACAGGCCCAGTGCAAGAACATGGTTAAGGTTGTAGCACATTGTGGCTGGACCTTTTGACATGGGTCCTTTCATAGCCAAGGATGTTCAGGCCAGCAGGGACTGTGACAAGCATCCAGTCTCACCACCTGCATAACACAGGCCAGAGACCCGCCCCCAGAGATTCCAGCATCCAGCTCCATCGCCTGTGCTGGAGCTAGAGAGTGTGGAGACTCCGCCACACTCCTGGGCATCCTCCAGTAAAGTTACCCTCCTTGGTTAAAGCAGCAAAGAGTCCTGTGGCACCTTGTAGACTAACAGATGTATTGGAGCATGAGCTTTCGTGGGTGAAATACCCACTTCGTCGGATGCATGGTTATAATTGCCTCTCGTTTGTAGTTTGCATTGTAATCTGGCACGTCCACTCCAGCCTGGAACTAGCGATGGGTTCAACCCTCCACAACCTCAGAGCTTCCGAGATCATGCCAGGGCCATCTCCACCCTGCCTCCCAGGTCCCTAGGGGTTCTCCCCACAGCCCTATCCCATGCAAACTCCCCAGCAGTTGGACAGGCTCAGCCTGGCATCGCTGCAGGCTTGGAGGGTGTGGGGGATCATGCTGTGGAAGGCAATGGGCCCTACCCATAGGATCAGGAGTTATCAGGGAGCAGGCCTGCGAGTGGGCATTTGCTCCCCTTTCACTTAGCCCCAGTCTGGGCCAGCTGAATTTTGCACCCAGAAGGGTGAATATGGACTGGTAACAACCAAGGCCTTGTCCGTCTTGTGTTATCCATTCAGCTGTGCATGGCACAGCGGAGAAGGCAACGGGGGAGGGTGGGAGGCCGATTGTGGCCTAGGATGAGTTAAAAGCAGCAAAGAATCCTGTGGCACCTTATAGACTAACAGACGTTTTGGAGCATGAGCTTTCGTGGGTGCATCTGACGAAGTGGGTATTCACCCACGAAAGCTCATGCTCCAAAACGTCTGTTAGTCTATAAGGTGCCACAGGATTCTTTGCTGCTTTTACAGATCCAGAGTAACACAGCTACCCCTCTGATACTAGGATGAGTTAGTTACAGCTGAAAACACCTCTGATTTAAGTTGAGCGTTCTGGGCCAAATTCACCCTGGCGTAAGGGCCGTTGTTTTCCGTGGAGTTGCACCAGCCACAAACTGAGGTCACAGGGGCCTAAATTGTTTCATAAGTCTGTTTCACATAGAAGGGTGGTTTCTTAAACAGGAAATCTACAAATCTACTCTGTGTTATTTCAGGGGGGGCTCTAGGGAGGAAATAGGGTTATCAGATAGCAATTGTGAAAAAACGGGACAGGGGGTGGGAGGTAATAGGCGCCCACATTGGAAAAAGTCCCCCAAAATGGGACTGTCCCTTTAAAAACGGGACATCTGTTCACCCTAGGAGGAAGTGTACCTTTGTGGCTAGGGCAGAGAGGGGCTGGGAGTCAGGACTCGTGGGTTCTAAGGCCAGTTCTGGGAGTGGGGGTCTAGTGGCCAGAGATCGGGGGAGGGAGGGCTAGGAATCAGGACTCCTGTTATCTAGTCCCAGTTCTGGAAGGGGAGTGGGGTCTAGTGGATTAGTGTAGCAGGGATTCAACACAGATTGGGAGTCAGGAGACTTGAAGTCTATTCCTGGCTCTGCCGTTGATCTGCTGAGTCACTTCCTCTCGCTGTACCTCAGTTTCCCCTTCTGGGAATGATGATGTTGTTTCACTTCACAGAACAAATTCATGAATGTGCGAGAAGGGCTTTGAGAGGTTCAGCTGGAGCGAGGAGGGGCAGAGTACTATGCTGGGTCATATCCACCCCTGGTGTGATGACTCCATCCACTTCAGCAGAGTCACAGCAAGTGTGAGCTTGACCCAGGAGCTACTGCTGTCAACTGCCAGGGTCCAGACGTGCCAGGCTGCCTTTTAAACCCCATCAGCTCTCCCATTTATCCCATGCTAACCAAGGAGGGCTGGTCTGCTTTGGTGATTGTTAGTGGAGAGCTTTGTCTACACAAGGCTTTTTTGCCAGAATCCCAATCTTGGCTACCCGTGAGTACCAATGGTGGGAGTGCTAGTGTAGACAGGTTGCTGGCACCCACTGGAGTTTTAAGACAAAGTCTACAAATCTGATTCTCCTTTCAGTTACGCCAATGTTATAGCATTGCAATTCCATTGACGTCAGTGGAGTTATTCCTGATTGACCTTAGGGTCAATCAGTTAGGAGACCATCAGTCCCAGGGAATCTAGGGGAAGTGTGATCTACCCCTCCATTCACATCAGTTGGGCTGTTGACTCTGAAACATAATGATGACCATTTGAATGTCAACATGTACTTTTTCACTAGTGATGACTTTGGCAGAAACGTTCAGCTAATGGTTGTAGATTCTAAAGCTAGAACGGAGCACTGTGGTTATCTAGTCCGACCTGCATAACACAAGCCAGAGAATCCTTCCCAGAGCTGGATTAAATCCTATCTGTTAGAAAGATATCTAATGTCGTTTTAAAGACCCCAAAGCAATGGTGAGTGCACCAACGCCCCTGATAAGCTGGTCCAATGTTTAATCACTCCTCGCTGCTAGGAAATTGCATCTTATTTCAAGGCTGAATTTGTTTAACTTCAGCTTCCAGCCATTGGATCTTGTTATGCCTTTGTCAACGATTGCAAAGCCCGTCCACTATCAGATCTCTTGTCCACGTGCAAGTCCATATACCTAGGGATCAAATCACCTCTTAACCGTTCTTCCGTAAACCAAATAGATGGAGTCCCTCCACCACTGCAAGCCTTCTTTTCCAGCCGCATGATCATTTCTGCAGCTCTCCTTATGAACTCTCTCCCCATCTTTCTTGAACACCAGAACTGGATACTGTATTCTAGTAGCGGTCTTACCAGCGCAGTGTACAGAGGCAAGGTCTCTTGCCTACTTTCTACTTACACATTTGAGGATCACGTTAGCTCTTTTAGCCAGAGCAAGCATCCCACTGAAATGACTCATGCTGAGCTCAGGTACTGCACTATATCCGAGAGCGTTTGAAAGGAGAAGCCACGGGGGGACAGGGGAGAAAGGAGGCTGCACTTTTTAAATGCAGCTAATGTAATGTTCTCTCCAGTGCCTGATTTCAGTTATTTGTTTGTCCTCCTCAAAACAGGAATCTTGGGAGAAGGAGTGGGGGAAGGTAATCTTGATTAGGAAAAGCATGGTAAAGGCAAATTCTAGTCTTCAAAGGACAAAACAAAGATGAAAACACCTTCTTCATTTAAAGTTAGCAGCAATATGCTCACGTGTTTGTTAGCGTTCTCAGCTGGGTTGGGAGTGAATTTGCTTTAAAACATGTCAAATTTTAAAAAAAGCCCCTTGAACAATTTACTGTGGCTGGCCTGGGCGTGTGTGACAAAGTGGGAGTGTGTGTGGATGTAATATGGTGCACATGGCCACAACACTGCTAATATTTTTCCACTGCTTCCATTCCTTTGGGATTCAGCTCAAGCCAGAGTTTGTCTCGTCGGCAGCTCTCGGGATTTCGTTGTGACTCCCATGATATCTGGATGTTTTTCTAAATCATTTTCTAAAGGCTTGTCATGGTTTTCTTAAATCCGCAGCTCCTGGAGTCATGGGGTTAACCCAGTCTCAGCTTTTACTTTTCAAAATGTGAGTTTCTGGAGTCATGGCTGCAAATAAAAGCTTGAAAACATGACCAGTCCCACCCCTACCCCATAGGCTTAAAAACCTGCAGGCAAATAAAAACACCCAGTGATCATTTTTGTAAAAAATCTGATTTTGTGAGGTCCTTGCTCATGATTTTTAGCCTTTGACATTGGCAGTACTGTATTTAGTGTATATTACAGTAATGCCTACGGGCTTTGTCCATACTGAGCTCCAGCGTGCTGGGTGCTGTATAAACATATAGGACATGAAGTGCTTATAGTTAAACCCTCGACTGCAATCATGCCTGATTTGTTGTTCCTCGCCACTTCCCCTTTGATGAGTGGGTTTATCTGGTCCAGCTACTGGGGGAGCTCAGACACCTTGCACTCTGCCTCAGTTTCCCCAGCTGTAAAAGGGGGATCATGATGCTGACCCATCCCCCCAGGCGAATCTGGGGACTGATTAATTAACATGTGTGAAGTGCTTTGACGGCAAGTGCTATACAAAGGCTGAAGATTATTTTTCTAATGAAGGAGCTCAGAAGACAGATGGCCTTTCTACGTGGTTTGTCCAACTGGAAAGTTTTCATACCATCCCCCTGAATTTATCTTTGCTCAAATGCGCCTGAAGATTGAATCTGGAGGGATAATAGCTGCATTTTGCAAACAGTTTTCAGGAAATTTACGTTCCTCATAAACTGGAGGCAGTTGCCCAGTGAATGAACAGTTAAGAAATGTCATTATCGCAAATCAAGGGCTGCCCAGTTGTGACTTGAACCTAATAAGAGAATTGGGCTGATCCATGGTCCAAGTCTCCCAGGGCAGAATGATCTAATTATGACTGTTATGCAGAGCTGGGGTGATTGCAGCATCCAGACTGAGAACTAGATCAACTGCCTGCTGAAATCAGTTGAAAGCCTCCCATTGACTTCAGGGAGGTTTGGATGGGGCGCAGAGGGCATGTCTGTGCTGCAGCTTGCGGGTATGATTCCCACGTTGGGTAGACAGACTGGCACTTGCTCAGCTAGTGTTAGTGTGCTAAAAACAGCCGTGTGGACACTATGGCCTGGGCAGTGGCTCAGGCAGCCACCAGAGTCCAAGTCTGCCTGACCCCCGGACATTTCTATAGCCTCTAACAACCTAGGCACCCTGACTTAGGCCTTGTCTACACTGGGTTAAGCCCATTTCAGCTATCAGTGTATCTGACGTAATGCAACCATCAGTGTAGTCAGGCAAAGCCACTATTTGCACTGATGGTGCTTAGTCCTTCTTGAAGTAGGGGGGTAACCTGTCCTGCAGGTGTGCAAATAGCGGCAAGCGATGGATGCCCCAGTGCAGCTGTACTGATAACTGATATCTGGGCACAACTCCCAGTGTAGACAAGGTCCTACAAACTAGGAGTGAGTCCTCATTCCATTTTTACCCAGTCCTGACTCAGACAAAACTCCAGGCCATTCCTGCACTAGGAGATCTTCACTTGAATATCCCCCACCCATGACAGCAACAGCGATGGGAGTGCCAGTATAGACGGTGGCTGCTGGTGTTTGAACCACTGTATCATGTAGACCTAGTCTGAGTGGGGTTAAATGGCATGGTGCTTGAAACGGTGGTGACCACTTGGAGATCTGTCTACACTAGGGCTCACACAATTGTAGTCACCAATGGTGCTGAACTTGGAGGTAGCAGTGGTTGGACTTGGGGCTGGGGGGCGGTATCAAAAAGCCTAGTGTAGACACCTCTCCTCCCGATAGGGTCAGAGCCTGTAGTACACAGGTAAACTCTTTTATAGGCAGTATAGCCTAGTGGATAGGACACTGACCCTAGCTCACAGGCCCCTATGCTTTCAGCGCACTTCACAGTCTATTCTCACCACACCTATCATCCCTCATTCGCTGCCAAGCTGTGGAGCCTCACATGATCGGCCTCCATTGCCCACTTGTAAAATTTTCAAACAAGCCTCTTCATGCTTCCTCGCTCAGGACCCCTGGCGCTTGGGAGGAGCTCCCTGTCAACATCCACAACGCTAATCATCCCCCTCTAAATCCCTCCTTAAAACTCTCCTTTGCCGCCACGCCAGCAAAAAAACTGGCACTGCTTAGGCTGCGACTGTGCTGAGATCCCAGCTGATCGTGCTGAGCTGTGTTGTCTCCCGGTTTCCTTGCACTCCCCTGTCTGCCTGTCTCCATCTGTCGCCTCTTGTCTTTACTTAGCTTGTCAGCTGCTGGGGCAGCACAATGGGACACGCCCCTGTGCCTGACAGCCAGCTACCCCAGGAGCATCCTCGCACGCCAGCTGTGGCAATTCGGTACACCCGCTGCAGGGCGTGCTGTGTCTGGAGAAGGGCAGCCTGAGAAGGTGAAGCCGGCCACAGAGTTGGAGAGAAGTTTGCGCAGGAAGAGAGGCTGCAAGAGACCCTAGACCAGCCCACTCGCCTTCCCTCCCTTGTGTTGGGCAGACGCACACTGCAGCCCTGAGCGGGGCTCTGGACTGTGGCTCTGTCAGTGCCCTGCAGCTGGACTTGAGGTGCGGCCCCAGGGACTGCGGTAACTAGACTGGGAAGTGACCCAGGGGTGAACCCAGCTGTCTCAGGGAACAGTGAGTGTGCCCAGGACTGGGGTTTCCAGAGCGGATCCAGGGGCGAGGGACATAAAGTGATGAGAGCCGGCTGACCTCAGGCAGGGACTGTCTTTTTATTCTGTTTGTACAGCGACTAGCGCAACGGGGCCTGGGCCACGACCAAGGCTCATAGGTGCTACTGTAATACAAATACATGATAAGAATTAACAATAACAATAAATTATAACTGGCTCACTGGATGGCCTTGTGTAAGTCGCTTCCCCGCCCGGTGCCTCAGTTTTCTCATCTGTAAAATGGAGCTAATGATACCGCCTCTCCCGCCCCCCGTAGAGCACGTTGAGATCTACTGATGGAAATCACCCTGTAAGAGCTAGGTGTTATTAATTCTTATTGTATTTAACGAGTAAGGACTGAGCTAAAAACTGAGTCTGTATCCATCCATCCACACCCTGCTATCTGTCTCCGCCATGTCTGTTGCCGTTGTGTCTGAGCTGGGATGTATCCCTGTCCAGTCCTGAGGGTGCTGGGTGATCTGTGCGTGGCTACGCCTGTGCCCAGGGCCTGATCCAAAGCCCACTGAGGTGAATGGCAAGGCTCCCATGGGCATCAGTGTGCACGGGATCAGGCTGAACGAGGAAGCCTACAGGGACACTGCATGATGCGGCTGGCTGTGACACTCTTCCTTCCGCTGCTCAGTGCCTGCAGTGGCAGCACCATTGTGGATGGTGGCATTCACCACAGCGAACTGGGAAATCAGGGGAGTCAGGCGCCCTGCGGCTTTTAAAAATCCCACCAAACTGCCTCTTCAGGCACCAAAATACTGGTACAAATCTAGCCCCAACACGGGCGACTGCCCCAGTGCATCATGGGGCTCCTGCAGCAGCTATCCCACAATGCCGAGCACTAGTGCCAAGAGCAGGGTTGTGGAGGCAAGTTTCCAAATGCTAAGGAAAAAATGCTGGAAAAGATCATGCGCGCTTGAGAAGCTGCCTCAACCAGCCAGGATTCTGTCCTGACCTTCCCCACCAACCACCAGCCTGCCTACGCTTCCAGAGCTTAACACCCCACTCCGCAGGGAGTTCTGCATGTGCTAAAGGAGGCCTGGCCCAAGGCTTGCGCCTCCCACACACGCCCTGCCTGGCTGGTGAAAGAGAGTCACGTAACGGCCGGTTCTGACCAGGACGGCCAAGGAACCATTCCGCCCTTCCTTCTTCAAACACACAACCGTCCAAAGACCACTGGAGAAACCCACCCTGGACACTTCAGTCCTAGGCCACTGCCACCCTGTGTCTAATCTTGTGGAGAAGCCAGAAAGGCCAGCTCCAAACACTTCCAACATGTAGCCACATCTAGCCACAGCGCAATCGGGAGTCAGGCCAGGATACGGAACCGGAACGGCTTCCGTGCCACTGAGGGAGGCTCTCCTGCTCTCAATGGACAGGGCAGACGTCCATTCCTGCCCCGCTGGACATCTCTGCTGCATTGGATGCTGCTGACCTGCCTGAGGGAGGTGGCTGGGGTCTAGGGTCATGCGTTAAAATAGTTTGAGTCCTTCTTGCAAGGACACACCTCCACCACTGGACCCCACTGCCTTGTGAAGTCCCACAAGGGTCCTTTCTCTCCAGACTTATTCATCAGTTACACGGAACCACTAGGTGAACTACTCAGAGGACACAGACTAACGTGCCAGCTACATGCAGATGATGCTCAGGTCTACCTATCCTTCACCACATCCGACCACGCCACTGCCACCATGGTAGCCTGGTGCTTGCATGAGACCAGCTCTTGTCTGAAGAGCAGCTGGCCGAAGCTGAACCTGAGCAAGACAGAGGCGATGCTGATGAGCAGAGGGAAGTATTTTGAAAAGCTTGCTGAAGATACACCCCCTGAATTGATCAGTTCAGTCCACTGTCTAGGAGTACTCTTGGATTCCTTGCTGACGCTAAGCGTGCCCATAGCAGCATCCACGAATTATGCTTTACAACATCTCCAGTTGCTAGGAGACTCCATACCACCCTGGCGGACAATGACCTGGCCTCAGTTACTCACACCTTCATCACCTCGCAGCTGGCCTCCAGCAACATGATATACCTGGGCATGAAACCCGCACTGCTTAGGAAACTCCAAGCTAGAGCAGAACGCTGCTGCTTGTCTCCTCAGCAACATGGGCTACCGTGGGAACATCAGACCTGTCCTCTGCTCAAGTTCAAGATCTCAGCCCTTATCTCCAAGGCGCTCCGTGGCCTGGGCCCAGGATACCTAAAAGATCTTATAAAAGTCTGGGACAAAGACCGTGGCTGCCAGCTCTATTCCTCTGGCTCAGTGGAACATTATCCTGAGGACAAACCTTGTCTGTGCAGGAGACAGAACCTTCTCTCGGGTGGTCTGAGATTGTGGCATGAACTCCCGCAGGAAAGAAGGACTATCACGAACCACATCTCCTCCCGCTCCAAGTGCAAGTCACCTTTCTTTGACCTCCCCTCTCTACTATCAGCAGGTAGCAACAGGTATATTTGTTTTTAAGAAAATCGCCAAGACAAGGCACTCCGCGGCGCACGCATCCTCTCTCTGGAGTTGATGAGAGAACAAACAGCACGCGACCAATGTGTGGTCATGTGGCTGAACATGATTTGCAAGGCTCATCCTACAGCACTGAGCGTGGTATGAAAACCTACCCAGGCTAGAATAGAAAGTACTGAGCCTGGAGTGGAGCTGGGCAGCCTGGCACAGCTGAACTGGTGCCGCTCCCGCTCTTCTGCATCCAGACCCCACGAAAGGAGAGCTGTTGCAGATGACACCAGTTGAGTGGGGCCTGAGCTAAGGATCCCATTGCAGGCCAATGAGTGCAATCAGCATAGGAACAGAGCAACTGGTGCATCAGATCAGGCCACCAGCCAGTTCCAGCCGCTTCAGAGGAAGGTGCAAGAAACCCATTTGTGGCCCATTATAGGCTTGAAAGAGGACAATAACCTGCCTACAAGGCAAATTTCTTCCTCACTCCCCATCAGTGAGGCCCCATCTATCCACGGTGTTTTCATGCTAGTGTAGCTGCTCCGCCATGGCAGTGCTAGTGATATATTGGTGCAAACCCCTAATCTAGATATGTTGTTAACACTGAGCTTTCCCAGTGCAGCTCTGACACTAGGGTGAGATTCACCTCTGCAAGCTCTGCTTTCCACCAGCTGCAGCATATTTTACACCAAATACGTGGGTGCAAAAACCCCTTTATAGATGGGGTCCTAGTGGGTAGCTTCTACCCCAGAGTAGGAGAGTTCATAACCCCATCTAGCATAACTCTGGCTGTTCCCATTATCCATCCTTTTTTGGACACTTGCAAAGCTCTTGTCTCAGGAATATCTTGTGGCGATAGGTTCCACAGGACAATTAGTATTAATTAATGTTATTATCTGTGTCTCAGTCACTGTGCTAGGTGCTGGGCAAACACAAAGAAAGAGACACTCCCTGCCCAGAAGAGCTTACAGTCTAATGGCTGGTGCATGTAATGCAGTGTTTCCTTTGGTCAGTTCTGTGGTCCCAATCTCGCAGGTGAACCTATGCAGGAGGACACTGGGCCCATTGCAGGGGTCTAACCACAGGGATCCGAGTTCAGGATCAGGGCCTGAGCTTGTTGCCCTTCACTTTCAGTGGGCACCCTTTATGCTATCCGTATGACTGGCAATCCCATGTCCAATGCCTCTGGTGCTCTCTGTGTGAGGACAGGCCCAGGCCTCCTGCAAGCCCAAGACCTTCCAAGAAGCGGGGTCAGGCCGGGTCTATACTAACAAGTTAGGTCATGCCAGCTATGGCGCTCAGGGGTGTGAAAACCCCCTACCCCTGAGCGACAGAGTTAAACCGACTAAACCCCGGTGCAGCCAGCGCCAGGCCGACGGAAGAATTCTCGCAGCGCTGCCACTGTTTCAGTTTAAGCTGGGACGCAGCCTTATCTTTTGCAAAGCTTTTGGGCTTGGTGTGGATGGGCCCCACCTGTCAACAGCAGCCAGAGCTTGTGTGACCTGGGAGGTTTCCAGGGCTGAATGGTGTGGAGTTTTCTCATGCAAAGCAGCTGTTATCAGCATTCCACTCGCCTGACCCCAGCTCTCTGAGGGCTCCCCAGGGCTGCGGGGAGCGGAGGGGAGCATTCCTTTCAAGCCAGTGTCAGGGAGGGCTTCATTCTTTCTTTTTTGGGGGGTGGGATCCAAAGGCGGACAGAGGGGCGGGACCTGTTTTGCCTTTTCCCAGGAGATCTGAGCCTTGCCTTGTGCTGGGGCTGGGAGTGGGGAGCGGGATGCTTGGGAGTGGAGGATGGGAACAGCAGGCTGGGTTAACAGACCACAGGGGAACCGCTAAGCTTGCGAGGTTGGAAGGAGCCAGAGAGGTCAGTGAGATCATTTGCTCCGTGGGGAATAGACAGGGGGCCAGATCTGATCAGGGACACAGGGTAAAGGCCAGATTCTGCTCTCAAGTCATTGACTTGGATAGGGCCAGGGATCGACCCTAAATCCAGAGAAACTCAAGTCCAGGGGGACACTTTGGATTGACACCAGCATCACTGAAATCTGGCCCAGTTTCTTTGTTACTCCTGGGAACAGGACTGGAGCCAGACAGGCTCTGTGCCAGGACACGAGGATGGCACCTCACTTACCTAACGTATTGACTTAGGCTTGAATATTAAAATTCAGTAATATGCCAGCACGTTCCCCATTTCCAGAACGAGTCAGGCTGTCACTGATCCCCTCTGCCCTCTCCTCCCCAGCACCCCTAGCTTCTCCTGGTCTTGTCCTCACCCGTCTTCCTGCCCCATCCGTGCCCTGGTGAGTGCCCGACCGTGGCTCTCCACCGGCTCGCTGGAAAAGCCTTCGCACTTGAGCAGGGAACATCGCAGGGAGGCTTCCTATTCTGAGCCTCTGCCGTGGTCACAGGCAGTGGGGCCGCTGATGAAGCCCCACTCAACACTTAGCAGCCCCAGTGTGGAGTCGGTGGAGGCTACGTCGTATAACCCAAAGCTGCCCTGCACAGGGTGGCAGGTGCCCGGCTGGTGGGAGCCGGACCAGCCCTGGCGAGGGAAGAACGTAAGTACCGTAGTCCCCCAGCATCAGCCATCTCCGGGGCAGCAGGGACGTGGCTCATTGCTCCCGACAGCAGCAAGACCCCAGGGGAACTCACTTACCGACTGGTCGGGGGCACCTCGGACACTGGGGTGCAGGGCCCTCATTTATCACAAGGCCAGGCACGCTTGGGCACTTAGCAGGATTTGATGAATTACGCCGCCCTGCCCCCCATCTTCCTTTCCCGATCGGCCCCCTGGTAACCCAGCCAGCCAGAAAGCCCGAGGGCCAGACCTTCCACTGGCGCCAATGAGTGCAGCTCCAGTCAAGTTGATGCCCTTGGTGCCAGCAGAGGATCTTGTCCAGAGAAGCGAGAGGAGGAAGCACCAAAGGGCTTTGCACCATACTTTCCAGTGCAACAAGCCTGCGCTGCGTTCCCAAGCAGCGCTGGCCACCAAAGGTGACTCTGAGCCACCTTGGGATTGATGGGAGGGCCCGTCCATGGTCAAAGCACAGAGCCAAGCAAACAGAGCTCTCTCCCCGGTGCGCTGCCTGACCCCATCCAGCTGGGCTGCCATGCCAGGGCTAAGGCCTCCCAGGGTCCTTAAAACTCGCTGGAGCCAGCTGGCTGCATTCTTATTCTGCTGGCGAGGGGTTTAATTGCTTCCAGTTTAATAAACAAAAGCTTGATGGGGGGATGGGATGACAGAAGGCACCTTCGCTCAGAGGCCACTGCTTCCACTTCCAGCGCTGCTCGGGAGGGACCGAAAGCTGCCCCAGCGCAGCGGTGATTCCACCACCTCCAGGAGCTGAGATGGGGGAGGCCTCGGTCCGGTCCGCTCCACTCCCTGGTGTCCACAAACCACCACAAAACCAGGGGGCCTTCCCCTCTTGGCGTCCCCAGGATGTGCTCCCGGAGAGCAGTCGCTGTCAGGCTGCTGCCCATCGGCTGCTTCCCGGGGATGGGCTGCTCCATGGCAGTGTCACACACGTCCAAAGAACTCAGACCCGGCCTGGTCAGGGCGTGAGGCCGGTCCAGCGATTTGGGTGCTAGTCTGCGGCTGGCGAGAGCAAGGCTCAGGTCCAAGTTCTGCCCCAGACGCCTTGTGTGACCTGAGGCAAATCATGGAACCTCTCTGGGGCGCAGCCCCCAGCTGTAAACCAGGGTGAACAGCACGGCCCTGCCTCCCAGAGGTGCATGAGGATAAATACGCTAATGCCTGCGAGCGGCTCAGATACTGTGGCACCAACTCGGGGCCGCATGAGGGCCTAGAGCAAAGGACTGATTTATAGTTAACTCAGCTGGGGAAGGGCGTGATCAGGATTGGTTCGAGCAAAGCCAGGGGCCTCCGGAAAGACCTGCACCCCTGCACCAGGTCAGCTCCAGGGTGTGCCTAGGGGACAGACCCTGTGTGTGCATCCAGAACTCGGCTGTGCAGCGGAGAAAGGACTGGATGGAGGAGCTTCAGGGGGAGACTGGGCCGTGCCCTGGGCCAGGCAGAGATATGGGGGAGACATGCCTGGGAGGCCTCCAGTTCTCAGCCCCACAGGGCTCTCTCAGGCAGCACGAAGCAGCTTGCAGCCCAGCTCAGACACTCGCTAGGCCATGAGCCAGGATCAGCCAACAAGCCCTGGGTAGGGTTTGAGGTTATCTTCTGAAGCACTCGCCCAGCCCTCGCTGAAATGGGGCTGGGAGCAGAGTGGGCTGTCGAGGGTGTGAGGTGGATCCCCACGCAGCAACTCTGATCTTCCTACTAAATCCCTCCCAGCGCCCAGATCCCTTCCCCGACTGCACCAGCCATGGGGTCAGGGCAGAACCCTCCCTTGCCCCCTTCGGGGAATGCAGCCAAGGAAGCAGCCAGCTGAGTGGGAAGGGAGGGGGCTCGGTCCAGAGGGAGCTGGGCTCACTTTAATGGCTGTGCTGAGAGAGCTGCCATAACAATTAGTTTAATTAATGGCGATGGGGCCCTGGGAATATTTGCTGCCTTCTAGCCCAGCACCTGGCTGGAGAGACTGGGGCAAAGTTCGTCCCGCCGCATTCCCAAACGGGGTGGTTCAGTCTTCAAACTGCCAGGTAAGGAACCCACATGGATTGAAATCCTGGCAGTGCCAGCCCAGCTGGGCCTTCCTCCGCGCTGGGCTAATGGATCGCCAGGCATTTGCTGTGGGTGGGTCTTTCAGCTCAAACCCACATCCTCTCCACTCTGAGCACGTGGATCTTAACAAAACCGACATGGCCACTCCACTAAGGCTCCCTCAGCCCAACTGCTGGTTGCTCTCTGCCCCAAAACGCTAATGGAAACCTAGGCAAACAGGCCCTGAGATGGAGAAATGGAGAGAAAGACAGACAGACAGTGATCCTTTGTATGAACACAGCCATGCCGAACTGCATAGCCACTAATAGTAATGAGAACACCTCTCTCTTATATACCATGTGTCATCAGCAGATCTCAAAGCACTTCACAAAGCAGGTCAGTAGCATTAGCTACATTTCACAGATGGGGAAACTGAGGCACGCGGTGATGAAGTGACTTGCCCAAGGTCACCCAGCAGGACAGAGGCTGAGACTGTCAGGGCAAAAATCCTGCTTTTTCTCCTAGTAAATTTCCTTGTTTGCAGAGCCGAACAAGGACTGTAAAAAGGATCTGCGAACTAATAAAGGCAACAAATTTGCTATTGTAATTCCCAGTCATTCACTTTCCAGGAACGTTGGTACAAGCAAACATTTGTTTCAAGGAAAGAGAAGGTGCAGCAGATACTTGTGCAAATGCATTTCGCCCATGAATGCTTGTGCAAACCTGTATTCTCATGAGTGGTCACGTGGGAAGTCTTCAGGCAGCCAGTCTGAAGACTCCTTGTAGGTTTGGGGGTCATCCAGCGAGAGAATGGAAACAATGCCAGGTGACTGAGGTGCGCCACGTGAATAGCGCATTACTGACTGCGACAACTCAGAGCAACAGTCCTGGTAAATTGTTTGCAAGCGATGCAGAAGGCTGAAATCACTTTGCTTCCACCATGTGTGAACATTTAAATCTGTTACTGGATGATCTGCAAATGGGAAAAGCGTCTGAATGTGCTGAATGTTCCTTGCCAACAGCTGTCTCTGCTCTAGTGACAGAATATCTCACATTGGTGCAGCTCCCATCATTGGAAAAATCCCCATTTCTTTTAATAAGCACAGAGGCCATTTGTTTGCTGGGCGCCCTTTGATAACTAGGCTGGTCAGCTTCACTGTTGTTTGTAGTCAGGTTCACTTTCCAGTTCCCGTGCAGAACAGGGGATTGTCTATGCCTGAAATGGTGCACAGCCACTGTAGTGCTTCAGCGTAGACATGACCCACTCAAACGGGAGAGATTCTCCCGTCACCGTAGCTAATTCACCTCCCTGTGAGCGGTAGCTAGTTCAAAGGAAGAATTTTAGGGCTGTCCCCACTGGGGGTTAGGTTGTCTTACCTACATCCCTCAGGGACATGGATTTTCCACACCCCTGAGCAACGTAGCTGGGTCAATCTAATTTTCTACTGTGGACCAGCCCTAGGAGAGCAAATTCTCATGTTGTGTTCTGTTACCTGGACGTTCTCTTACAATGCCCATGCAATGATCACACCCAACGGACACACTCCTGGCAGGATATTGAATAAGTAGCACTTACAGAGCATTGTACCTTCCATCTTCAAAGCACTCTACAGGCATTGACTAATTAATCCATCTACACTCATGTCACTCCAGAATCATGAGCTGGGTGAAGAATATGTGTTCTGAGCCCCCTCTACTGGATGGAACTGGAGCTGCTCAACCATGAATCATAGGCTCTATACTACTGAGTGCTAATAATGATTCTCCCGTAGCTCAAGGTTACAAGCTGTTGTGGGCAAGGCCCTTCAGATACAGACAGCACCTAGCACATTGTGGGTGCAACTGGGAGACAAATAATAATATTGACAAGTGGGATGTATTATTGTTTCCATTTCACATAGGAGGAAGCTGGGAGGAGACTCCATAAGGAGGATCCAGGGACTTAGGCCTCATTATTTCAGGCTCCAGGACCTAGTGTGTTATCTGCATTCTGATTGCAGCACAATTTTTCACCTTCTTTCTTAATTGGATCAAACTGTGGAGAATGATCTTCTGCTGTTTGCAACATGGGCCGTACAAGCACGCAACTCCCTCAAAGTAAAGTCTGCCCTGTGTCAGCTGCCAAGATCGCTGGAGCTCCACACATCACACTGAAAACAGACCCCCTGATTTGGAAAGACTCTGTTGATTTCAGTCTGTTGTGTGAGCGTGTGTGAGTGTGTTGGGGGGACACTGATGTGGCCTCGTTCCGTGGCAAGGCCGTTGCACTGCAGGGAGAGTGGTCAGAGGCTTTCCTGCACACTGGCTCCCTGACGTGAATTTCAAGCAGCCTCCGGCTTCTCTGAAATGGGCTGAGGGGAAGTGGGGGGGAGGAGGGGGCTAGATATCACCGTGGCAGATGGCTGGGCTGGGTGGAGCTCCTGGGCTAAGCAGAGGCAAATGCAATGGGGCTGTTTCGCCTGGTGAATATGTGACTGGCAGACCAGGCCCCTTTCCTTTTAACTGACTCATTCAAGCTCTTTGAAAGGAAAACTGCAGGTCTAGTTATAAAACTGTCAGCAGTTAGAGATTTACTAAGTAAGGCCATGTCTACACTATACCAGAGACATAGTAGGGATATACTAGCTCTTTTGCCAGGATATCTTAAACCAGTTCTCTGCATGGAGTAAACCAGGGGTCGGCAACCTTTCATTTATTCACTCTAAGGTTTCGCGTGCCAGTAATACATATTAACGTTTTTAGAAGGTCTCTCTATAAGTCTCTGCTATATAACTAAACTATTGTTGTATGTAAAGTAAATCAGGTTTTTAAAATGTTTAAGAAGCTTCATTTAAAATTAAATTAAATTAAAATGCAGAGTCCCCCCGGACCGGTGGCCAGGACTCAGGCAGTGTAAGTGCTACTGAAAATCAGCTCACGTGCTGCCTTCGGCACACGTGCCATAGGTTGCCTACCCCTGGAGTAAACTGTACCAGCAAAAGGACCTTTTGTTGCTATAACTGTGTCTACACTAAAGGATTTGTTGGTTTAGCCATGTTGGACAAGGGTGGGGTAAATAAAAGCACACCCCTGACTGATGTAGCTGCATGAGCAAGACTTGTAAATGTCAGCCAGCCCTAAGAAAAGATACTTCAACAGATCCTAGGCATTCATGGCTGTGCTGCACTCTTGGAACTTCATAGAAAGAGCAACAATAGAACTCAGATCCTGCATTACTGCTGGAGCTAAAAGAGAATCTCCATTAGCTACCAGCAGTATAGGACCTATGAAACACAGCTGATCCATGCTTAGTCCATCCTGCAGAGGGCAGTACCGCTACACACTACGAAAAGTCATTTTTCAGACGTTTTTCTTCTCAGAACACCTGTCTGTTTCTTGCCACAATTGCCCGTGGCGCTGTGGGTTTCTCTCTGCAACAGCTGCCATTTTCCTGTGCTTCCCAGCAGGAGCCCCAGTCTAATGTAAAAGGGCTGATTTCCAGGAAAGGTAGCTGGTTGGCGCGAGGCATAACAAAGGCCTTTCAGAGCTGGTGGAAGTGGAGTTTTTGTTTATTCAAATCAGTTTTTACAAAACCGAAAGCCACTAGAAGGATTTCCATGATTTAAAAAAAATAAATAAAAAGATTAAGTTGCAAAGGATGAAGTTGTTAATATAAACACGTAACCATTCCCCTGTGCTTTCTGCAACCCAGCCATGGAGCTGGAGCACCAAAACACCAAGAAACGGCTCTCAGGGACTGTCTGCCCAAACTTACAACCATTTAGCTCTAGGAGTATTTTGACAACAACTGAGTGAAGCATCAGCAGGTGAGTGAAAGCCCTGCAGATTTGCGTGTGGAATTCCTGTTGGTTTCAAAGTGCTTTGTGGCAATTTGGCTTAAATTGTTTCCTTACCAGTTTAAGCTAAACTTCAATAAGCCACTTTTAAAACTAAAAACAAGAGCATGGACAGAGGGGTGTGCGCTGGTTTAACTAAATCATGTGAAGAGCGATTTCAATTTAAACCAGTGGGACTGTGAATATACACGGGGTCTGCCTGTGTGGAGCTGATGGCAGGACTGTGGTCCAAGGCTTTCTGTTTAGGCAGCTCCTCGCAATTCTTGTAAAACACGTTGCATCCACCCACGAAAAAGCAGCCCCCAGTTTACAGGCCTGTTCAGAGCCGGCTGGCGTCGATCCCGTCGACAGGGTTGAGAACCAGCTCAGTCTAAACTGGTTTATTCTGCCCAGGTTAAGTGCCAGACACAGACAAGTGGAAACGGTTAAACTCGTCCACCCGCTACTCCTCCACAGTGCACCGGTGTGGCTTTCTGAAATCTCCCAGAATGCCCTGCTTCCAGGAGCTGTGCCGAGAACTCTGGGATAGGTGACCAGAGGGCATTGCAACTGACACGGTTCAGGACAGCGCTGATGAGGATATGGGGCAAAAGTGCCAGGGGTCCCAAACAGATTCAGCAAGGCCTGGTGTGAACAGGCTGAACGGTCTGTGCCAGCACCTGGTCTGTCTGGACACTTTGCCTAGTGCAGAGCTGGAGGTAGGGCGTCTGGCGCTGCGCCACAGAGAGCAGAACTTAGCGCCCCCTATGGGTTCAGAGATGAGAGAGAAGATTTTAGGGAGCTTTGCCAAGGAGACAAAGTGTATGTACCTAACGTACTTATCTACCCCCTGTTACTGCAGTACCTGCACCTGTCACAATCATTAATGTATTTAGCCTCATCACCACCACCCCCAGGAGGCAGGCCAATGCTGTTATCCCCATTGCACAGATGGGGAAACTGAGGCGCAGAGCAATTAAGTGACCTTCTCAGCTCAAACAGGGAGTCTGTGGCAGAGCAGGGAATTGAACCCTGCTTTTTTCCACCTCCAGTTAGCACCCTAAGTTGTGGACTAGCCTTCCCTGCAGGGGCCTGGACCTCCCCCTCGTCAACACACACACACACACACCTCGGCAGTGTGAGCCTTGTCACTGCAGCAGGAAGTAGTGATAAGCAGCAGCAGTCAGTCCCCTTGGGGAGAGCAGAGCCCTCCCTGAGGACACCTCCCTGTGCCAGCTCAGGAAACCAGAGGCCTCTTTGCGGTTCAGAAACATCAGCAGGTGAGGAAGCCGTCAGCAGGCAGCGGGTGTTTGTCGAGAGTGCAGGCAGAGCAGAACAGAGACACTCCCAACGAGGAAGTGCTCACCCTGCTCAGAGGAGCATTGCACAGACAGACAAACGCAGGACGCACAAGTAGCTGCCCAGACCTCTCCGACCCGCAGCGGGTGTGTCTGGGGTTAGCACCCTCTGCTGTCTCTGCATGGAAACCTGCCTGCGCGCCCAGCAAACATGCACCAGTTCTCATGTAGCCAATGCCAAGCTCATAAAGTGCCTGGGACTAAGCTGCAGGCTCCTGGGCCAATGTATGATTGTGACTGGCTCTAGGCAAGGGGGGCATGTGTGGGCACCAGCAGCAGAGGCAATGGCCTCCCAGCAGCCCTCCACTCACCCTCAGAGCCTTCCCTGGGCACGTCCAGCTGTCGCTGCCGGTCTCTGCTCCATGGGCAAATCAGGGTGGCCTCTTTCCAGGGCCCGATCCTGAGGCATGCTGAGCCCCTGCGGCTCCCTTTGCCTCCAGGACAGGAGCTCACGCGCCAGCAGGTCTCAGCACCACCCAGCACCCCACGCCCCAACTGTCCACATTCTTGAATGCACCACCCCACCAGTGTCCCCTGCTTCTTACTCAGCTGCAGCGAAGCCAGTGGGGGAGAGTCGTTTGCAGAGCAGACCCTCGGGCCCCTGTCCCTAGGCTGCCCTTTGTAGGCTAGATTGGGTGATAATCTGGCCCTCCTTTCGGAAGGCACCTGGAGGGATCGGAGGGCAGATGCAGGCTGCCTGTTCCTCTGGGGTGGGGGAACACGTGAGTTGCAGAGGAATCTGCTTCTTAAACAGGGCTTCCTTCGGCTTCAGGCTTGTGAATTCAGCCCCCATTGCCCCCTCCTGCTGGAATACCACACGGGAGGCTAGCTCTGCCCCCGGGGCCTCTCTAACAGCCTGTCTAACGGGACAGTCATCACTAACCAGAAAGGAGCTGGGGCAGGAACAGTGTAGCCTCAGGCTGAATTATATTGGCAGCCTCAATCAGATCAGGGTCCCCTGCGATGAGTGGTGCACACGCAGAGACCAGGCCTTGTCCTCAGATCTCACCACCTAACCCAGTGGTTCTCAGCCAGGGGATACGTGTACGGCTGGGGGTATGCAGAGCAGAGCTCTTCCAAGGCCGGGGGGACATCAACCCATCTAGAGACTTGCCGAGTTTTACAACAGGCTACATCAAAAGCACTAGCGAAGTCAGTACAAAATTTCATATAGACAATGACTTGTTTGTACTGCTCTATATATGACACACTGACATGGAAGTACAAGATTTATAAAATAAATCAATTGGAATATAATTATATGGTAAAAATGAGAGTCAGCAATTTTTCAGTACTGGTGTGCTGTGACACTTTGGTATTTTTATCTCTGATTACTGGGGTCGGCTCTACCATTTTTGCTGCTCCAAGCAAAAAACAAACAAACCACCACTTGGACTGACTGCCGCCACCTGAACTGCCGAAGTGCCAAAAAAAAAAAAATGCTTGGACTCTGCTGCCCCAAGAATGGATGGAATGCTGCCCCAGGCATGTGCTTGCTCTGTTGGTGCTGGCCCTGCTGATTAAGCAAATCATTTTTAAGTAAGGTGAAATTTGGGGTACATGATTCAAATCAGCCTCCTGAAAGGGGTGCGGTGGTCTGGAAAGGTCAGGAGCCACTGATCTAATGGACAAAGGAAGGATTGTGATCTCCACTGTACAGAGAGTAAGTTATTATACATGGAGATATACCTATCTCATAGAGCTGGAAGGGACTCTGAAAGGTCATTGAGTCCAGCCCCCTGCCTTCACTAACAGGATCAAGTACTGATTTTGCCCCAGATCCCTAAGTGGTTCCCTCAAGGACTGAGCTCACAACCCTGGGTTTAGCAGGCCAATACTCAAACCACTGAGCTATCCCTCCCCCCTTAAGTGATGGGCCCAAGGTCACACAGGGGGTCTGTGGCAGAGCCAAGAGTAGAAGCCAGGTTTCCTGTGTGCTAGCCAGCTCCCTGGTCACATGACCAGCCTGCCTTTCCCATAGCCTCATTTCTCTGCTCTGATCTCATCTCGGGTGGGTGAGTGTGGCAATGGATGTCCACCCAGCACCCCCTGCTTCTCCCACTCTTCTCCAGTTCTTCATCTCTTAATCCTACACAGATCCTTGGTTCGTGAAATGTTGCGGGGGAGTCTGGGGTAACAGAGGGGGTTCACTGCCAAGGAGGAAGCTGAATCCCCACCCCCACATCTTTAACATGCCACGGTGCACATGCTGAATCACCTGGGTCTGAAAGGACTGGTGAGATGGACAGAGTGCTGGAAAACTTTAGGGCAGACAGGCAGAGAGAAAGGGATGGGTGGGGATAAAGAAACTGGAACTGGTTAGATTAAACAGAGAATTCCTCCCCACATTACTAATAACCTTTCCCTGTAAGAGTCTTAACACGGATTCGCAGTTTGAGAGAGGCATGGGTTTAATTTTTGGGGGTAGCTGGCAGCACATTATGCTCCGAGATGGAGACAGGACTCCTGGGTTCTGTCCCCAGCTACTGCAGTGACTCACAGGGCTGCCTTTGGCAAGACACAGCAGTCCTTTGTGCCTCAGTTTCCCCACCTGTAAATTGGGGCTGGTGACACTGATCTTGCATTCTTTGGCTGTAGAGGGGTGATCTGGATTTGGCCTGGGGTGCTGAGCATCCTCTCCCCCCACTGAAAGCAGGAGGTGCTCTGCCAAATGGGGGTCAGAGCCTAGAAGGGTGCTGGTTGGGATTGGGCCCTGCTATGACATGGTTAGGATGGCCTGACGCGCAAGGTATTAATATAAAGTGTGGGGAGGGGGGAAGGCAGAGGGAAAAAGCCAATTGATTATTAATCAGCTGCCAGTTTAAAGAAAATGCAGTGAAAATTGCTTCCTGCAGCAGATCACAGAGATCGGGAACCATGACAGATGCCTAATTCAGGATGCTCTTTAGGGCTATTGTTAGCAGCAAAGCCTCTTTCCCCATCTGGCCCAAGTGCCAGCTGTCCCAACGGGTGTGTCGTATTAATTTAGAAGGCATCAGAGGTGTTAACGTCACCACGTCACTGTCCAGTGTTAAACAAGGTTTGAGGTTTGGTACACAGAGACCTCAGCCTACTTAATACCATGGGAGACACATTTGGAAACATCCTTTTAACCTTCTACTAAAGATATAGAAAAGAAGAAAAGCAAAGGGGTCAAAGCGTTTGCAATGGGAAGTGTTAAGCAAGGCATCCATTGGAATAACATCCCTTGCTCCCTTTCCCTCTAGCTGGAGAGAGTTTTTAGAAGGAAAAAGCCCCTTGTCAGACTGTGTTAGAGGGTATCAGAGATGAGATAACTGGGCTTTTGGGGGCTAGAGAAGGAGTTAGTCGAGCGCAGCTGGAGCTGTCATTGTTGCTGCCTTTTTTAAAGTCTGATCCTAAGGAGACAAAACAAGGCAAACACACGCCAAAGGGCAGAGAAAAGAACAGCAAAGGGAGAAAATGCAGCGTCTGTCTCTAGCGCTGCTTATCGCTGCCACTGAAAAACCCAGGCTGGTCTGATGGGCCACGCCAAGCCCTGCAAACTCGTACCAGCATTGGGCTGTTCAGGGCATCGCTTTTAGCTGCCTCTTCCTGGTCACCAGCTCACAGCACTGTGGCAAAATGTGAAATCCTGGCAGACTAAACCAGCCTCTTCATAGACAGAAGGCAAAAAGGGAAAGAGAAGAAATAATGGGGGTTGAGGGAGAAAAGGTCACATGGGGGGAGGGGGAGGTGTGCATCACAGGCCTGGTCTACACTACAAAATTAGGTTGGTTTAAGTACGTTGGTCAAGGGTGTGAAAAATCCACGCCCCTGAGTGGCGTTGTTAAGCCAACCCAAGTCCCCGTGTAGACAGCACGAGGTCAATGGAAGAATTCCTCCACTGACCTAGCCACTGCCTCTCAGGGAGGTGGACTAGCTACCCCAACAGGAGACCACCCCACGGCATAGGTGGTGTCTGCTCTGACGTGCTACAGCCGCGCAGCTACAGCAGCAAGCCGCTAGTCCCACATCCCGGGTGGTGCTCAGGATTCAGCCAGAGCTGGTGGAGGTGACGATGTCATCTCGGTCCGTCTCCTGGCACGGTCTGGTCAGGACATCTCTCACAGTCTTCCAGAGCTGCTCCAAGCTGCGGCGGGCACGTACCTCACGCTGGGGGACAAGGAAGGCAGCAGGAGAACGCAGAGGTTCGGATAAGAGGGTTTCTGATGAACGGGAGGATACTGGATAAGGAAAATCCTGGAGGGGGATGATGGAACTCTCCCCAGGTCCTGTCTGATTTATACTGATTCATACTTGCATTAGCGTAGAAGCTCGAGGCCCCAGCCAAGGTCAGGGTAAGAGATGGGGGGATGTGCACAGACAACCCCTGCACCTGCAGGCTGCTCATTGCCGGATCGGGGCCTAAACAGATGGGGTGGAGGAACAAAAGATTACTATTGTCATCCGGGTGCTGCTGGATGACTGAGACCCAGAGGGAATAAGGGACTGAAAGAGGCTCATGAGAAAATCTGGCATTGATCTCTTCACCTCGGCTGCACCATTTTTAATTTCTAGGGCCTGTTAACAAAACCAAACAAACGGGGAAAGGGAAGGTAAAGTGTACTGAGCCCTGGAGCCCTGGAGCGTTACAGACTGCCAAACTATGGAAGGTTTGTGGTTGTGAGGAAGGTCTGTCTGCACTATCAATGCTGACACCGTGCCCATCACCGCGGCTATCTGACACTGCCACAGCATCATCATCAGAGAATGTGGAATGGACCAGAGTGTGCAGGTCCCCTGAGATGGTTTGTTTCACCAGGAGGCAGATGTTACCCTTAGCGAGGTTTGACTAGAGGTCAAATGGATGGTGGCGTCTCTCCGGACTTCCCCCAAGAGCTGTCAGAAGACAAACACCAGCTGGCTCAAAGTGGCTGTTGACTTGGATTTACTTATCTTGGGGTGTTTTTCCTTAGCTTTATCTTTGCCATTTAATATACACACTCAGAGGGATCACCTTACCTGGCACTGAAATGCAACAATCTCCAGGGCGGAACTCAGTGTCATTTAACAGCCACCAACAACACAACTACAATAAAAGTTAATTTAGGGCAGGAAGTTGCAGAACACCACAGCCAGCTGTACCTACAGGAGGAATTTATGGAGCTGGAGTGTAGATACCCAACCAGGAATTCAGCCAGGATACACCCAAACCTTGCAAAAAGTGTTAAATTACGATCTTCAAGCACAACAAACAGTCAAGAACTCGAGATGGACAGGCCCACACGTTGTAACAAATACCTGGTTTGATCCCTTTGCCTCTTTTTCTGTGAGCCAATTGCCCATGAATAGATGAGGATCAATGCAAGTGTATTTGCAACTGGAAATAATTTGCAGAATAATTGTCATGTACGATTCTTGGTCTGTACCTTGTTCGTTGTGAGCATTCGGGATTCAGAATTCAAGCTGTTTTGATTGGACATAGCTCACACGCCATCATTTCTGTTCTCTTGCTGGATGAGCATAAGGCCAGTTCTACCCGCAAAAGTTGTAAAGAAGGTGTCAATTTTTAGCAGAGTAATTAGCAATTGGAACAATTTCCTGAGGGTCATGGTGGATTCTCCATCACTGACCATTTTTAAATCAAGACTGGATGTTCTTCTGAACGATCTACTCTAGGGATTATTCTGGAGAAGTCCTGTGGTTTGTGTCACACAGGAGGTCAGACTAGATCAGGGGTTGGCAACCTATGGCACGTGTGCCAAAGACGGCACGAGATCCAATTTTTAATGGCACGCTGAAGCCTGCCAGGATTCCAGCATGCCACTAAAAATCCTGCCCACCCGGCCCGCTTTCCTCTGCCCTTCACTTCCCCCGCGGGGGCAGGGACCAGAAGCATAGCCGTGCACACGGGGTGGGCAAATGGCCCCACTCTCCCAGCACGGCAAGCCGTGGGGTCCACGCTCCTGGGCTGGAGCACCGGGCTGAGCGCAGCAAGCTGCTGGCCCCTCCCCCACCTTCTCCCCTCCCCGCAGCGCTCTGGGGGTCGGGGCTGCGTGCTCCCAAGGGCAGCGTTTGGCTCCGCGGGGAGGCAGACATGCTCCTCGCTCAACCGGAGCCCTGCTGCCACGCGCACAGCGCTCTGGGGGTTGGGGCTGTGTGCTCCTGCGAGGCAGCATATCTGGCTCTGCATGGAGCCTCATGATAAGGGGCCCAGGGCTGGGGGGGTTGAATAAGGGGTGGGGGCAGTTAGGGGACAGGGAGCAGGGTGGGTTGGATGGGGGGGTTAGAGGCGGGCGGGGGGTGGATGGGACATAGGAGTCCCGGGGTTTGTGAGGGGGCAGGGGGTGAATAGGGGTCAGGGCGGTCAGGACAGTCAGGGGATCGGGAGCAAGGAGGGTCTTGGGGGGGGAGTTAGGGTGGGGGGTCTCTGTAGCGGGTGGTCAGGGGACAAGGACCTGGGAGGGTTGTGTGAGCTGGGAGTTCTGGGGGTCCTGTCAGGGAGCAGGGAGCGGTTGGATAGGCATGGGAGTCCCGGGGGTCTGGCTGGGGATGGGGGTGTGGATGAGGGTCGGGGCAGTCAGGGGACAGGTAGGAGGTAGAGTCCAGTCTGGAGACAAGGAACAGGGAGGCTTAGATAGGGGGTGGGCTCCCAGGAGGGGCTAGTCAGCGGGGATGAGAGTTTTTAGGGGGCAGTCACCCAGCACTCTCCCCTGAACTCTGACCCTCGACCCCCACCCCACACACCACACCCTCTGCCCTGAGCTCCCCACCCCACCCCAGGCCCCTGCCCGGAGCCCTGTACCTCCTCCTACATACCCAGTCCTCTGCTTGACTCCTTCATCCCTCCCCCACCCACAACCCTAGCCCTGACTCTGGCACCCCCACCCATACCCAGCGCCCCCTCTGCCCTGACACCTACACCCCCTCACATACCAGCCCCCAGTCCTGACTCCAGCCCTCTGGGTCCTGGCCGCCAGCCCCGCACAGCCCGCTGCTGGTCTGGGCTTGTGGCTGACGGACCCTTGCCAGCCGGGGTCCCGGCCGCAGGACCCACTCACCCTGCTGCCGGCCTAGGTGAACAGAACCCCAGACCAGCAGCGGACTGAGCGGGCCGGCAGCGTAAGATCAACGTTTTAATTTCATTTTAAATGAAGCTTCTTAAACATTTTGAAAACCTTGTTTATTTTACAATACAACACTAGTTTAGTTATATAATATATAGACTTATAGAGAGAGACCTTCTAAAAACGTTAAAATGTATTACCGGCACGCGAAACCTTAAATTAGAGTGAAAAATGAAGACTCGGCACAGCACTTCTGAAAGGTTGCCGACCCCTGGACTAGATGATCACAAAGGTCCTGTCTAGTCTTGGAATTCACGAATCCACGGTATAGTTTCTGTTATTGTCATGAAATTGATGTAATGACACCAACTGGGTGAGTCCACACTTCTGTGCATGCACTGATTTAAACGCCATCATTCGGAAGCAAGGTGTCCACCCACTGCAGCGCTGCATTGAGAGAAATGCATTTCACTCTGGGTAGGTGTAGTGGGGTGCTTACCCTGCTCCTGCCCTGAAGGGCTTAAAACAGCCCAGGAGAGGGCTGGGGCTGGGGCAAGAAGCCTGCGCTGATTGGGGAAAGCAGGCTCAGCTGTGGCCATGCCCCAGTCAGGCCCAGCTGGCCCCTATAAAAGCCTGTGAGCCAGAAGCCCAGGCAGTCCCTCTCTGTTTGTAGAGGGAGATGGGCCTGGCTGCAGGGGGCTAGGAACAGGGTACCTGAGTGGAGCAGGGCTGGGGAGCTCCAGCCTGGAAAGCCCCAGGCTGTGGCCTAGCATTGGGCTAGTAGGTACTGGGGGTTGCAGAGGGCAGCCCTGGGGTAGGCAAAGGCAGCAGGTCCAAACCCACCCTTGCTGGTGATGAGTGGCTGATACTGCAGTCTGCGCCAGGGCATGGGGGCTAGACGATGACTGGCAATAGCCGTATACTGATGTGAGGTGGGGATAGTTTCATAGAGTCATAGACTTTAAGGTCAGAAGGGACCATAGTGGGTGGGGGTTTCCCTGGGAGGGGGAGACCCAGAACTGTGGGGTTACTGCCAGGGGCAGCACCCCAGATAAAGGGGCACCGGTTCCTGGGAGAGACACGGGGGCCAAGAGGCATTGGGACATCAGCCTGCAGAGGGCGCTCCAATGGCTGGAGAGCTAATTCCCAGAAGATACCAGCAGGAGGCACTGCAGGGGTGAGTCCACTCCCTTACAGCAGGTATCGCAGGAGACTAAGCACTGCTTCTCTAAATGCATAATTTTCACAGTGGATTGTAGGATCCTAGCTGGATCTCAGAGGTTCCTGCTAATATCCTGCCATATTCAGTGACTTAAAAGTTTGCTGCCTTGGCAAAGGATTGTTCCCACCGGCAAGCTCGCTCTCTAGCATATTTGCAGGAAGTGAGCATGGAAGAGACACAGACAGAGGCGGAGCAGATTTGTTTTAAAAATTCAAACCAATTCTCTAGATTAATTTATTTGCAGTGTTTCCCCAGCTCTAATCCAGACCTCAGGTTCCCAGCTCCCCTAACAACCTGCATGGCCAGCAGCACAGCTCCAGCTATCACTGACTCAGCATCCCTGACCACCGTGACAGAGCATGGACATAGGGAAGGGTGCCACTTATCTTCTTGTTCCTGCACCACCTAGTTTTTCCTTGGCGGTTCCCCAGCTGACTGCTCGCTAAGCCTGACCTGCTCATTGTACCCGCCCAAGCTGGGATGACTTTGTGTTTAGAGGACGGGTGTTTTTTCCCGTTCAGTCCCAATTCCCGTGCATGTGCCCTGTAAACCTGGCAGGGGCACAGCTACAGTTTCAGGTTTAATTCAGCAACCAAAAGCCCCTTGCCGTGTGTCAGCTGTGATCTCGCGCTGTCATGCTGCAGCATGACATAATGATAGCGGGGTTTTTCCCTTCTTCCTCCCTAATAAAAGGGCCTGCCCCCTACAAAGGCTGCCTCGTAAATTCAGCCCTCCAAGAGTTACTTCCTGACTGCAAGGGTCAGCTTAGGCTGTGTTAGGTGCCCCACCTTCCCTTTGCTTTGTATGCAACATCTATACCTGTCATCCAGGAGGTTTAGTGCTTTGAGAAGGAATCAGGATACTGCCACTGACTCACCGTTTGGCCATGGATAAGTCACTTTGTCTCTCTCTGCCTCAGTTTCTCCATCTGTAAAACAAAGATGGTACTGACCTCCTTCAAACTGCTTTTGCCATGACAGGGGATATTTGGCAGCATCTGTGAAAGCCAGGAAAGCAGATCTAAGCTCCATCTTCCAGAGAGGATGATTTAAAACCTCACTAGCTGCTTTAGAGCTTGCTGTTGCCAATGCTGAAGGCATAATTTTAACTGAAGGGATGATTTTAAACCTACTTCGTTATACCAGGGCAAAAGGCCGTGTGGACATGCCTATTTCAGTTTACACATGGGTTACTTTAGTTTATCTTAAATAGATTGGGAACACATTTAAACTAGACCGAAATGAGCTACTCAAAGCAAAATAAGAGCATGCACTCAGGGATTTGCACCAATTTAACTAAACTTTCTGTGCAGCAACCTTTCTGTGTACACAAGCCCTTAATCTGTTTTCCATTCTGAGACTGGGAGCATTTCTAGGATCTCTGTAAAGCTCTTGTGTGAGGCAGAAGCTGGGAGTGCAGACTTTAAGGCCAAAAAGCAGAGTTTGGGAGGAGAGAAATCAGGGGTGTGAGTGGGGGGGGGGGTCTCCTTTTTTGCTGCTTTATTATGTATTAGGAAGGAAAGAAACACTGTTTTTCTGCTCATTTTTTAAATTTGAATTTCACGCTTTCTGTACCCCTGGATGGATGATTGGAGAACCAACAGATTTATGAGCCCACACACCACAAGGAAGTGAAGCCTGGTTAACTGAGAGGGGGAGGGGTTTTTACTCAGACACTATTTACTTGGGTCATACTAACACAAACGTATAACAAACAGCTGGGAGAAAAGCTCTTTGTTAAAAATTCAGCATTCATATTACTTGTGTTAAAGGCAAAGACAGGTTCCAAGCCATAATTCTGAGTCATCTAAACAGTCCAAGCACAACACAGACGGAAGACATGGCTTATTATTGCTGATTTTTTTATAGTAAAAAAACAAATAGGAAAAAAAAACAAACCTCCCAGACCTTCGTTAGCCATTCCAAGGAAGCAACATAGGGCAGAAGCTCCAATTGATTTTCCCTTGTAAATCACTTTGAAGAGGTTAGTTTGCTGCCTATGGGATGTGAATGCAGGTGGCTTCTCTTATGGGCGCTGTCAGGCTCTATGCTGCTTATAAAGCAAGGAATTCCCATCTTCATCCTCTAACGATTAAGCAACAGCCTCTCTTTCCCCGCCATTTCCACTCCCTCTCGAGCACCCGGCTAATTCTCCACGCAGCCCCCACAGCTGCTTTTCTCACCTGACAGTGACTCCTCAAGGAGGGCAGATGGGCATTGCTACCCGTTGGCTCTGTGGTGCCTCTGGGGATGGGAAAGCTTTGGCAGAGTGTGGGGAGTTGTCTGGGAGACAAAAGCAAGAGTGGGTCAGCTGGCTGGGAGGATCTGGCCAGGCAGGCACCGAAGGGTAGACTTGAACATTTGCATTTGAAATTCATTCGTTAACCCACATGGAGTCTTCCCAGCCTAAGAAGACACATGCTGCAGGGAAAGCTGGTCCTCGCCAGCTACAAATACTGCTCTATTGTAGCTCTTCCAAGACTGTAGCATCTGCCTTGGTAGAGGAGAGAAAGGCCTGGGCTGGGCTGAGTATAAAGGGGGATTCTTTCTTGTAGCTGCCGGACACAGACAGACGCGGTGGTTTTCTTGCTCCCAGCTGGACTAACACAGGCTGTCCTGTCTGGTGCTCCTGCACAGGGGAGAGCAGTCTGGTGACTATACTGCAATAATCCCTCGCTCAGCTAGACTCCCCATGTATGACCTTGGGTACGTCCCTTAGGGTAAAGCTTTCAGAAGTACCCTAACAGTGCAGATAAGGCATCTGATATCACACTATGCGTCTGTAACCCCACAGTATAGGTGCAGATTACAGCAATTGAGGGGAACTCCATCTCCCCAGCCAATGGGAGCTAGATGGACAGAAGAATTCTTCCCTCTGCCTAGCTGTCTCTGGCCTGAGTGTTAGTGCAGTGTAGCTAAATCGCCGTATGGATTTTGCACACTCCTGAGTGCTGGAGCTACGTCAAGATAAGTTTTCAGTGTAGACCAGGCCTGAGTGACTAGGAGCCTAAGGCTCATTTTCAGAGGTGAGGTAGACACTTAAAGCCCAGCTTCCCAAAGCATTTAGGCACCTACATACCTAGGAGCCGGAGTCTCATGACTGAATCGCTTTTGAAAATGTAAACTAGGCTCCTCTGTCACTTTTGAAATTTTATTCTTACTATCTCTGCCCAAAATTATCCAAGTACTTTGCAAAGGGCAGGGCGATGTCATTATGCCTATCTTACAGATGGGGAAACTGAGGCACTGAGTGACGTGTTCAAGCAGGTCAGAGTTGGAACTAGAACTCAGGTCTCTTGTCCTAGTCTGCATTACTAGGCCCTACACTGTTATGTTGATGACAAATAAGCAGAGAAGTTGCTAAAGTCACCAGTATTCTCACTGGAAAGCTACAACATAACAGGACTTAATTCTTTAGAATTCAGAACAGTAACACACCAGAATCAAAAACAGAGGGAGAAAAAGCAGGCTGCTCTCCAAACAGAGAGGCACAACTCACCTCACCGTACTGTTGGCTGACTGCCTGTCTGCAGAACTGACTGCTGCTAGGCCCAGATCCCACACTTCTCTATAGAGTCCCTTAGCCTGGAACAAGCTGGACCAGGAAATCTCTCTGAAATGTATAGTGACAGTCTATCATTTTAACCCAGTTTTTAACACCCCACCACACATGACCTCAAGAATGATCATACACAGAACTCTTCATCGGTGGGTCTCAAAGCATTCATCATCCCCCTTATTTTTCCAAATGGAGAAACACAGGTACAGTGAAGTAGAGACACTAACAGCATGCCTGCTGTTTGTGAAATTTGATTAGATCAAAGCTACTTAAACTCATGCCAAAAATTCTCTATTTATTCCAGATGATGTAGCTGATTAACAAATAATCACCCTTCAGTATTATAGAACTATTCCAACTGGATCAGAAGCAGAGAAGAGCTAGCAGGATGATCAGGGGAACGGAGAGTGGATTTTATGAGAGGAGATTAGAGGAGCTTGGTTTATTTAGTCTGGCAAAAAGGCAGAGTGAGTGGGGATCTATAAAGACATGGGGCTGGGGGAGTAAACACCAGAGAGGGTGAACAGCTGTTGAAGCTAAAGTACAATGTTGGCCCAAGAACCAGCGAGGATAAACTGGCCGGGCATGCATTTAGACTGGGAATGAGAAGGTTTCTAACCCAACAGGCAAACAGCCTAAGTAGTCTGTAGATGGAGCATGATAAGCTTCTGAACGGGTGGGGGTTGCCTGCGATGGCAGGGGCTGAACTCAAAGACCTGAGAGGTTCCTTCCCATCCTGCATCTTGTGTTCTTAGGTAGCATGCATTCTGCCAGGCCCCACAAACATGATGATGCTCGGGAGTCTTCAACACTTGCTCAAGTCTGTGGGTTAACATTTTAACTCCTGCTCTTATAGCAGTATAAAATCTACGACAGGGCTCAATCCAATAGCAAAAATAGCATCTACAGAGCGTGCTATAGGGTCAGACCCTGGGACCAAGCCAGATGGAAATGCAAATCCTAAATGGCTTACAGACGCTTCCGAATGCATCTCTGGTATGAAGTGTCACCTTGCCAGCATTAGGGGCTTGATCCATTGCCCGTTGAACTCAATGAGTTTCCACCGAGTTCAACAGGAGCTGGATCAGACTCTGATTTAAGGCTGATGGGCATGGGGGCCTGTTGTTTAGTTTCCTGGGGGTGGGGGTGTGTGTGATGTTTTTCACAACTCAAGGGAGAGGTGTCACTTGTTAACTGGAGTGAGGGTGCTGGCAGCACAGGCACAGCCCATAGTGGAGGAGGCAAGACTGGGCTGGAAAGCGGGTCAGGGAATTAACTACACTGATAAGGGTCACGCTAACAACCTTCCATTACAGCATGAAGAGGGGTCTGAGCACAGAACTGGGAGCTGGGGACAAACGTGGAGCCTGGCCCTGCAGCTGCTTTCATGCTAGCTCTGAGCAGGCTGGGGTTCTCTACAGCACCTACAGTGGGGAGCTGGCCTGTGAAAACAGGACACACACAAAACCTGCCTGACCTTTGTACTGCAGGGCGTTTTGCTGCCTAAGGGGGTGGATGGAGATGGAGCAGCTGGAAATCAGAAAGGCTGCAGCCTCAATAAACCCCAGCGCAGAGAGGCAGCTGGGGAGGATTCATATCAGCTGCTGATCCCGTTCCCGGTGCTCCTAAAGAGCAAAGCAATCTAAGGGGATTCACTCCAATCCATTGCTCCCCTGGCAGTATAGTCACTTGATACCTTGCTAATGATATCCACATGACACCCCACATATCTGTCCCATCTACTGCCCCTATCCTGCAACATGGAGCATGCTGGGCTGGCCTAGTGAAGTCTATGGGTCTTGCCCTGGACGCAGCAGTCAGCTTGCCAGAGGCAGGATCAGGGCCTGTCTGCACTCTGTGACAGCCGGGCATCAGTTGCTTGCTATTTGGTGTGAAATTTCTGTTCCTCTGAGCTCCGCAAAAGCCAGCCAAGTTTTTCACTCTCTGCCTCCGTCTTTTGCAAAGCAAAAACCTGGATGTGTATTACCAAGCAGCAGCAGATTCCAGCAGAATTATTTATTTCCCTGAGAAAGGAAATTGAGGGATCTTGTATTACCCTCTAGTGGTGCTCGGAAGGATTTCCAGATACTTTATTTAATAGCAGGGTAACTATGAAAGGACTAAAGTATGTTAGTACCCGCCTGCGGTGCTGTCTTTTTGCATATACGAGCCCTGATTCTGCAAAGACTTAGGAACCTGATTAACTTTACGTGTGTGAGTCATTGAGGTTACTTGTGTAAGTAAAATTAAGCACATAAGTAACTGCAGCATTGGAGCTTCGAGGTGGGGTTGCCAACTGTCTAATCACACAAACCCAAACACCCATGTTCCGCCCCTTCCCCGAGGCCCCGCCCCACTCACTCCATCCCCTCTCCCTCCATCACTTGGTCTCCCCCTCACTCACTTTCACCAGGCTGGAGCAGGGGATTGGGGTATGGGAGAGGGTGTGGGCTTGGGGCTTGGGCTGAAGGGTTCAGAGTGTGGGAAGGAGCTCTGGGCTGAGCCTGGGGCGGGGGGTTGGGGTGCAGGAGCCAGTGCGGAGTGCAAGCTCTGTGAAGGAGTTTGGGTGCTGAGGGGGCTCAGGGCTGGGGCAGGGAGTTTGGGTGTGGGAGGGGTGAGGGGTGTGGGCTATGGGAGGGAGTTTGGGTACTGGAGAGGGCTCAGGGCTGGGACAGGGAGTTGGGGTGTGAGAGGTGCGGGCTATGGGAGGGAGTTTGGGTGCAGGAGGGGGCTCCAGGCTGGTGCAGGGGGTTGAGGTGTGGGAGGGAGTGAGGGGTGCAGGCTATGGGAGGGAGTTTGGGTGCAGGAGGGGGCTCCAGGCTGGTGCAGGGGGTTGAGGTGTGGGAGGGAGTGAGGGGTGCAGGCTATGGGAGGTAGTTTGGGTGCAGAAGGGGGCTCCAGGCTGGTGCAGGGGGTTGGGGTGCAGGAGGGGGTGTGGGGTGCAAGCTCTGTGAGGGAGTTTGGGTGCTGGAGGGGGCTCAGGACCGGCTCAGGGGTTGGGATGTGGGAAGGGCTTTGGGATGCTGGCTGTGGGAGGAGGCTCAGGGAGGGAGTTGGGGTGCAGGAGGGGGCTCCAGGCTGGGGCAGGGGGTTGGGGTGCAGGAGGTAGTGCAGAGTGCAAGCTCTGTGAGGGAGTTTGGGTGCTGGAGGGGGCTCAGGGCTCATGCAGGGGGTTGAGGTGTGAGAGGGCGTGAGGGGTGCGGGCTCTGGGAGGGAGTTTGAGTGCAGGAGAGGGATCAGGGCTGGCTCAGGAGGCTGGGATGTGGGAAGGGCTTTGTGATGCTGGCTCTGTGAGGGGTCTCAGGGTTGGGGTAGGGGTTGGGTTGCAGGAGTGGGTGAGGGGGGTGGCATCCAGCCAGGGGCCACTTCCGGAAGGGGTACAGGACTAGGGCAAGCAGGGAATCTGCCTTAGCTCCGCTGCATCACTGGACTTTTAGTGGCCTAAAATCTTCTGGTTTGGCTTGAGTAGCCTCCAGGAGATAGAGCCTGATTCTGGGAGATTCCCAGCGAAACCGGGAGGGTTGGCAACCCTTCTTTGAGGTGAATTTCCAGGCTAATACTGGCATTTTAAAAATTAAATGGCCTTACCTGTGTTATTATTTATTTTATTAAAATAAAATTGTATTTTTTAAAAATCAAATATGGCTTTAAACATCATTTAGGTTATAAACTGAAAGGACTGTGCGACTACTTCTGGAATTTGTGCTCTGCGAAATTGGCACTGAAATTAAAAGTATTAAAGAAATGAATAGCAGCACCTGCTTTTGTGCTGTTTGTTTCTTGTAAAATCCTCTCCGATTGGAGCAATGAAGAGAAACTCCAGTTAGTTTCATCTTGTTTCTGGTCAGCTTGGGATCAGCTTCACTGTTCCTGGATCAGCCCAAGGTTAATCAGATAGTTCAGAAACAAAACTGAGAATCAGGAAAACTGTTCTCTCTGGAGTCCTTAGGTGAGTTTGGGAAAGGACACTTGATCTCTCTAAGCGTGAGCTTCTGTAAAATGGAGATAATGCTGGTTCTCTACTTCCCAGTGGTGGTGCAGAGATAACTGCATTAATATTTGTGAGATGTTCAGACATGGCAGTGATAAGTAGAATAGACATATCTATAAATAGCTCTTTGGGTTGCCAACACTTTAGGGGGAATGTGTCAATCCAAACAAAACACTTATTCTCAAAGGCTTTGAGAGAAAGGGCAGCATTTCTGTTAATACTGGGCTTGGAGAAAAATCCCTTTTTTCAACAGCAAAACCCAGTTAACTTTACATCTGGATTGTAACAAGTCAAGATGGATTATAACTTTACAGACATAAACCTCATTTGGGGACCCAAGCTACCTTTATCATTGCATGTATTGCAGTAGCAAACAGAGTCCTCAGGCATATATGGGGCGCCTAGGAGGGAAATTGAGGCAGCAGACAGATGACCAGCAGGTTAAATGGACTGTAATTCAGTCTCTGTAGGATTTCAGGTACTTCCTGCTTCTGCATGACCCCAGAAATAGTAAGAGAGAAGATCATTTATATCAACTACCTTGCTCCCATTCTCAGCCAGAACAGCAGAGGGGCATATCAGTGGGGGAAGGAGGGAATGACCAGCTAACCAAACCTTTTACTATTCATTTAAAACTCCTGTTTTTTATTCTGCTTCTTCACACACTCAGCAGCCAAGCTGACAACTAGCAGCACTTCAGAGGGTCAGCCACATACATCAGAGCCTGGTAGCTATGGGCTTTGCAATCAGGGATGGCGATAGCACTTTGTAGCTAGAAATAATAATCAGTTAGACTAAATTCTTCAGGACAGGGGCTTTCTCTCACTAGATGTATGTCTAGTGCCCAGCACAAGGGGCCCTGATCAGCCAGAGACTAGAGCTACAGTATTGCTAACCCTAAGCAGTCAAAAATCATGATATTAAAAATAATACGTGCGGGGCCTTTTTATTTGCCGTATGTTCGGAGACTTTAGGGCTGACATTGTAAAGTGTTTGTCTACAACCAACAGGACTAGATACTGGGTGGGATCCACAAATGTACATAGGCACCTAAGTCCCAGTTTTGGCTCCACTGTGATCCACAAAACTCTTTCAAACTCCCTGGGTGCTTAAATTCACTCGGTGCCTAGGTTTTCAGAGTTCCCACCACACCTGTTTCTGACTTCGGGCATGAATTCTGCTGCCTCCCACCAGGCATTGGGTGGGCCCCCTATCTCCCACAGGAGCCCCAGAGTGACCTAGGAATCAGAGAAAGACAGACATTCGAGTGCCCAGGTCAGTCACATGCAGACCTGGTCCGTGCTCAGAGGCATCAAGTCACATTCAAATCTGGGCAGAGGAGGAGATGAGGGAGGTGCCAACCTTATATCTTTTAGTAAGGTGACCAGATAGCCACTGTGAAAAAACAGGACGGGGGTGGGGGGTAACAGGCACCTATATAAGAAAAAGTCTCAAAAATCGGGACTGTCCTTATAAAAATGAGACATCTGGTCACCCTACCTTTTAGCCCAGCAGTTAGAGCACTCACCTAATGCAGGAGACCCAGGTTCAATTTCCTCTCTCTCTGCCAGCCTGGAGAAAGGGTTTGAAGAGGGGTCCCCTGCCTCTCAGGCCAGTGCGCCAACCACTGAGCTATTCTGATGCGGGGCTCTCGCACTCTCTCCCGGTGAAGCTGTTCCGCAGTGGATCGCTAATGAAAGTGTTGAAATGGGTTCCTGTCTGCATCCTGTATCACTTGCCAGACCGGTATTGCCCTGGCCTCTTCTTTTGTCATTCAGTATTGGACCCATTCTACGACAATATGCATTACCTCACCTTTTGGGGGCGAAGCCAGACCTTTTGGCACCTGCTCCCCTATTTGGTGTAAACATTGCTTGTGCCAATCAGAGGCGAACACACACAGGTTTTGGGGTCTGTCCACTATGACACTTCTGTGATGTCATAGTGGGTATTTTAGGGGTTGCCCTGCCATGTGCAGGCAGAGAGAGGAG
>NC_133773.1:145240192-145292453 GCF_003597395.2 Chelonoidis abingdonii | reverse complement strand
TCCATTTACAAACAAAGATTACAGCTTTTAGTAACTATACCATGATAACTATACAAATAACAAACCCACACATCAACTGACCGGTCACATCAAACGATAGAAGCCTCTCATTTCTGAAACACGTGACAGCCAGAGAGAGCTCGAGGTGGATCAGGCTCTGTTACGGCATAACGGCATATAACGGCAAGCAACAAGGCATATGGGCGACGGTGAGCATAAAAATTGACCGTTTATCATAACCTCTCCCTCGCTGCACATCCGGGCAGGGCAACACCCCCCTAAAAACGCCAACGCAACACGAGATTCACCCCAGCGAATGTGTCCATAGGTGGATCAGACCCGCCAACCCTGTCCCTGGGTGTGTCGCGTCCTGATTGCCAGCACAAGCAATTCTAATAGTTTTCTACCACCTGTGCCTAATAAACGCCGAGAGCAGGTGCAAAAGGTCTGGTCCGCGCCGACCAAAAGGTGAGGTAATAAGCAATATGTGTTGAAATGGGTCCAAATACTGATGACAAAGAAGAGGACAGGGGCGATGACCTTTTTCTAGATCCGGGTCTGGCAAGTCGATACAAGAGCCTAGCAGCAGAACCCATTTCAACATGCCACCACCCGGCCACTGGGCCGATAATAGTTTGCCGAAAATGAGTCACTAAATATCTTCCGAGATCGCGATCTCTTCATTCCCCACCTACGAGTTGAGGGCCATTGTCAAGCTTACGGGGGGTTCCCTGGGAAGCGATTCCGTAGGAAGTCCGAGGCAACAAACTGCCTAGTAATGCGGGGACTTTTATCTGATAGCTGTCAGCACTCCGAGCACCATCGCCTTATGAAGAGTAGACGAGGCCCAACCGCACCAGGAACAAAAGGACTATGGATAATAATAAAGGATGTGAGAGGCGTCGCGAGAGAAGTCCAAATGTCCAACTGAGTCCGATCGACCAAAACTGAAGGTCTCGTCGTTGACATCTTCTGACAGAAGACTTAACGTTTGCAGGTTCAACAATGAAGGAAAATAGGAAAAAAGAGGCACAAGAAACACAACATTTATATTCAGCAAATGCTGGTATCGTCAGCAAAGTTAGTCTACAACTATCACCTGGAAGCATTCGTAACCAAATACGAAATCAATTAACCTCCTATTAAATACTTACACCTTTTCCGACTAACCGATCACAGGGAATTTACAGCTGAATTAATTAACTAAGGAATAGCCCGTGCTTGTAGATTAGCATAACGTTCAATAAGACGGATTGAAACAGCACCTTGATCACCCGTAGACATCAATTTGATAACATCAACAGGGATTTAAACTCAACGAGAATGGTTCGTTGCGGAGAGGAGGGATGTCGGCCGCGTGCAGCACATAGTCCAGAAGCAGTACTAAGGTACTATGCACGGTGCTCCTCTGAATAGGCGATCGCGAGCTACATGGCAATGCCATGTAAATTAAACCTCCGCCATTCTAACAGACTAGGGGAATGTACCAATATCGGCAAAAATGAGGCCTAAACGCGGGGGATTCGAAGGGAGCATGTAAAAGCTACAGCAAATGCCAACATTTATCCTCGCGTTTGCTACATAATACCAAACGGCCAGGGCCGTCTTAAGGACGAAACCAGCTGGTATGGCTCGCACCTATGTATTGAGGTTACAAGAACAAAGTGGCCGTGGTCCGCATAGGATGGGCAAGCATGGTCCTGCCATGTCTATTTTTGATCCAACGCTTGGCATGCAGAAGCATATGAGTGTCTAAGGGAGAGTGTAGAAGGTTCCCAAAAAAAATGTCATCAAATAGGAGAGTTGATTTATAACCTAGCTGAGGATGGGAGTACCCCGTGAACACTAATGGGCCAGGCGGAGAGGTACCACAATTAAAGTCGGTGTAAGTTTAGGGAAGGGGCTCGCATAAGAGCAAACCACACATCATGAGCACAATTGCACTAAATGTTAGCCAACAGCTCAAGTAGTGCCTCTCGGGGTATATAAATAGATACGTGCACAAAACCAACGGAGATAGCTTGGTTAACTGACAACCTAAACTCGTACATATGAGCAGGTAATAGGTCTAAATAGCCAGTGTCCACACTTTTGGATATCGAACCTGAAGCGTTCAAAGCCGACATGGAATACAGCCATCCGACCAATTTCTTCAAGTTTTTGGCCCACATGAGAAGAAATCTGTGAGAACAATTAGTGTCCAAACACTAGATAGCATGCCCACTGCACAGAGGAGGGAAGAACAATTTACCACTAGAGTATATAAATTGAACGATAAAGTAATCAACTTCGTGACAATTAATTATGGAAAGGGTAATGAAGGTATAGTTCAAGTGAGATACTGAGTGAGCACACTGATACTGGCAATCTCTGGCTCAGTCTCTGACAGCGGACAGGGTTTCCGCTGACCTCCCCGAGACATCCCAGTAGGCACGGCGAACCAAGTTTTAGTCACCCTTCTGCTCAAGGGCTCCGGGGCCAACGAGATGTGGTGAGGAGAGCAGGCAATAACCCTGTAATAACAAGAAGTAACAGCCCGCTGCGGGCTATTGTTATTAAACGAGTTTGCCTGAGCTAGCCCTTCACAGCTTCAAAGATGGCAAACTAGGCGTTGCACCGCCGCTTGCTCTCAACGGTCATCACCCCCGGCTTGGTAATCCTATATGGAGTCAGGAGAGGAGGTGGCAATCTAAAGTGCCACTAGAGGGTAGGAGTGTTAGGGCGTATTGCGCAACGGAAAGGTGGCTTTTATACGCTTCCAGATGGCCAGAGGCTGGGCTTCGTAAGCCCAACAGTTGGCCCCGGTGCTAACAAGCCAGGGCGGAGCCCAAGGCGGCCGAGAAGAATGAAAGGCACAGGAGTGAAGCGCACCAGCGATGAATCCAATCTTTGTGAGTGCGATAGTACCCTGGGCAGTATCCAAATCAGACGAAGCTTCGGCGCCTCCAACGCTTTTTAAATCAGGGTGGATGCTGTCTCGCACATAGTCGTAAGACTCGCGATTTTACGCTATCACCACACCATTGCTTAGGAGGATGATATTAGTATGGAGTGAAAGGGCACCCCCATCCAAAAACGAGCTGTTCATGCTATTGCTAGTAAAGCGGGCCCACCATCCCTTGGACTTCGGTGGGGGGCCGCCAGGCAGCCTGCAGTCGCTTAAGAGCCGTGAGCGAACAGAAGAAAGCGCACGCGGCATGTTACGTAAGAGGGACACACACAAGGGTTCAGCTGGCACGCACGGGACCCAGTAAGGCGCATATCAGTAACTTAAGTAAGTCTTTTTGGAATTATCACGACAGACATTCTGCAGGGGATACAGTCATCTTATAGCTTACATTTCAACTGCACCCGCTGCCTTGGGTACCGAACAAGTGAATAGCTCTGCTGTAGTGTGTCAAAGCTAATAGCGGAGTACGTCTCAATCAGCAGGGGACAGATTATAGTGTATCAACTGCACGAACCAACTGGCAGGAGCAGCACGACGTTGACAACTGAGCTCGAGAAGCAGGGACTAGTCGAGCGTACCTCACGCCGACTTTGGTTTAGAAACGCAGATAACCAGTGCAGGGACAATCTTTGAGGGTGAGTAACATTGGTCCGCTCGAAACAGCCCTTTACGACATTTGGGAAGGGCTTTGCCACACTCGACGAGCAAAGAGACAGGCGTGGACCCTAGTAGGGCAGGATCCGCCAATAACACTGGGAGACTCTCGTCTCGATTCTCATGATCAAGGACTGAGGAATCCAAGGGGTCACAACCTGGTCACGAGAAGGGACACGTGAACGGTAACATAATCCAAGGGTCCGAGAAAGAACTTACGAATAGGCGTAAAAATCGTGGCCCAATAACTTTCACAAGGCGGGGGAGTGGCGTGCTAAAGTTAAAAATATCAAACAACAATGAGAACGATACCTATAACAACTTGCTTGTTGGCAGAGTGGGCATCAGCAACATATGCTGGTAAAGAACGCCCTGGCCACTTCAGCATTCTTGTGGTGCAGTACGCAGCAGGAG
Source organism: Chelonoidis abingdonii (assembly GCF_003597395.2). NCBI lineage: Eukaryota > Metazoa > Chordata > Testudines > Testudinidae > Chelonoidis > Chelonoidis abingdonii. The sequence goes on along the minus strand of NC_133773.1, from coordinate 145,288,435 downwards.
GGAGACAGTAACTGCAACATTCAAAGTGATATACAAAGTGCATACAGAGAACTCCCGCCCCCCTAGCGATCCCGAAGGTGCCCCCGGCAAGTAGCCAACCCAGGGATCTATATTATTACTAGTACAATGTGCATAGCGGTAGGCGAGATGGGGCTAAGATGTTAGCGCTGGGAGTTAGGACCATGACGCCAAACCTACCTCAACCTGGAAAACATAGAGAGCGCCCAGGTGCGAGTTAATGCCATGAAACCCAGGGTGGAGGGGCTTCTTCCAAGCTCACACGCGGATTAAATGAACACGTGGCGAACCGGAGAAGGGTCACCGTGGCCATCATGGGTGCATGTATGCGGCCCAGGAGTAGGTTGACTATGTATGCTAAGAGTCATCGGCATACTCGTGCATTTGTTAGTACCACCTAGTAACCTATAGTTGCACTCAGGGTTCCAGACCAGGCGAATGGGCCAATGTAAATGCGCATTAATCACGTGCCAGTACAGTGAACCCCCAACATGGAATGTATGGTACTAGGAACAGATTGAGTTGAGGAATGGGATCTTTGGGCCAATCCATGATAACATGGCGAGGGAGGGTAAGACGCGAACAAGTAGCTAGCTCTCGAAGGCTTGTATAATGCTGGGTGCGTTCCAGAGCTGTTATACGGGAAGCGTTCGACCGGAGACGAGAGAGCGCAGTTCATTGGATTTCTAGTAGAATAATAAGTGTGAGCAGACTAATCGAGCAGGGCTAGAGAGTCTCATGGGGGCACGACGGTGAGATTCAAGGGAGACCTAGTAGCGCTGAGCTCTGCGCACTTTATTGAGACGGGGCACTTCTGTTCTAATGGTCTAATACAGCTGGCTTGGAGCTTGTGTGTTGAGCTTGTAGGATGAAGTGGTAGGTCCTGAAAACGAGAATTGCTGGCTTAGCCTGCAGGTGGCTTCGTTGTGTGTTAATTGCGCGAGCGCGCATCTGCTCTAAGTAGCATCTAGTGATTCGCTGCTGGGCTACTGCTTAGAACAACTGCTGTGGATGGTCCCCACAATACAATTCTCGATCCACGAGGTACGGCTAACACGGTAGCAAACCTAGGGATATCCCACGGCTCATCGCTCATGTCTGGTTATTGTACTCTAATAAAGGGTATTTACTATGTGATTGTGTAAGTTGTTCCGATACTTGGAAGCTCGGAGAATGAGAACGATGCAATGCCGCACGGGGAGTTACAGAACCCTACTTATTCCATGCTGGTTTGGGCAGACATTTCCATTTATTGGAGGCGCCTTAAAACCAGCAAAATTCAAGATTCCTTGTGTGTCCTTGGAGTGGGAATACGATAAAAACATATCTTTAAATCAAGAGTGCAATGCCCACTGAAGTAACTTCATCGCTTAGGTTGCCTCTGAATTCACTCGCCGATGAGGTGACGAGAGAAGAATTGGAAACGCGATAGCTCGTGTACAATACGCCATGAGTTGGCTTGTTAACGACCTTAGTCAACTGACTCAAGCGATATTTAGAGGGTCGCGGGCTTGAGACATAAACCCCAGACAACCACTGGACAGGAAAGGTGGGATGCAACAACCCTTGTCGATCTACTTATTCTTCAGCAAGCTGAGCCAAACTGCAAAGAGGTCTCAGTAGGGGGCGACCCTTACTAGGGAGTTTGTGAGGGGAGGCGGAGAAAGGTGCCATGGCTGAGATTATACTATTCTAGCGGGGGAACAAGGGTAATAAAGGAAGTTTGTATTGCCTACTGAACTTGATTTCTCCGTTAAGAAGGAGCTGCTCTGCAGAATTTGATAATAGGCAGTGCCTAATACATCTATCAATAATATCTGAGACACATCGACGCAGTATTTGTTCTGATCTCCCAACTATCTATATCGCTTCTCGCATTATTTCTTACGTATTTGCCATGGGTTAATTTTAAACCCAAACCCACGGCGTTTTCTTTACGGCATGAGGCACCCTTGAACAAACATAAAGGAGCGTAGAAACAGTGGGGAACCGTTGTGCTCAATAATGCTCAACTTGAGCTCACACAGTGTCTTAATAGAAACTGAGGGGGGGTGCACCGTTAACTAAAAGGTGGCGCACGGCGCGCATCGGGGGGATCCTTTGTATTTGGCCGGCAGCAATCACCGCCCCATATTGTTTTTGACTTAACATAGTCCTCACAATTTTACAGCCCCAGCTGCTTCGGCTAACATGTTGCGGCTCTTCGGGTGACATTTACGCGGGCGTCTCTGGGATCCCATTTGGTAACGAGGAAGCCGAATCGTGCCCGTCAGTCCTTATTCGCCTCCGGATATGTTGGATAGACTGACTTTATTGAAGGGTTTTTTGTGGTGCGTCAACCGGGAGGAAAATAGGGCGGGGTGGAGGAACAGCTTTAATTTAACATAACCAGCCGAACGTCAAATCGTTAAGCAGGGGTGTTCTGCGCACGCCGCCATGTACACACCTGCAGCATGGCGCAGTACAAGCTCCAGGGGCAGCTTCTAATCCAAATTCAACTGCCTTGCGCACAACTGGAATTGGGGTGGATCATCACGTTAAAGGGTGTGGCCCGCCAGTTGCGTTTGAAACAACCTCCACGTTAAATAGTGGATTTTGTAGCGATGCCCAGGGCTATGGGCATGCTCCCCTGCTATTGCCCCTATACATCGTAGTGAGTAACAAACAGCTCCGGGAGATAATTAATCCCTAAAATCTGCCCCGCCATTGCTTAGATGGTCAGCCGACCAAGGGCTTATAAGTGCGAAAAACGATGTATTAGATAAAAGCATGGACCCGGGAGAAGTCTCACCGTCGACCGAATAGGGTCTGTTCTTGGTGCGTAAGCATGCTCAACCCCTTCCCTGGCTGGCCACAATAATGTCGCCATGTCTAACAGCCTAGCCCCGCCCGACCCCAAAACCATAGGGGGCTCACGGGTGTTTCTCGTTGTGTTTCCATTTAAAAACCTCTTTAGTCTCGGCGATCTTGGTACGTGGTTGCAGTTAGCTTAACTCTGCGTGGTGTTTTCTGCTTGGACCGTCTATAGTTTAAGTTATCGCAAAGAGGGCAAAGCCCACTATCATGCCGACCCAATTTTTTTTCAGAATTCATAAATACTGCGAGGGGCGAGAGTGGCTAGAGTCTGGGACTCCGAGAGGAGTTACACAAGCCGCTTCCACTACAGTGGGTGGCATCATCTCGTGTAAGGGGGACCTGGGGGTAAAGGTAGTGATGGGTCTCTACCTCTGCCGTACTTCTCACTAAGATGAATCACGTAAATTAGGAGGATCTCTGGCGCGCTCTGTTGGCAGCTCAAACATTGTGCGCTCCGATGGTACCAGAGTAGCACAGAGCCGACCGGCGCCCTTACTGATTACCATCATGCCAAACAGGTAAGGTTGTAAGACATACTCAGATTTAGAGTCACCGGGTCCCATTATTTTTGGTTTCTTCCCGATAACTCAATTCTATCATAATCATCAGCGCATAATAATTGGGGTTGGCGAACATCATTTGGTACGACCACGAGGTTCGGGGGAATGAGCAATAGGAAACGAGATGCCATGTCCGGATTTATGTAACAATTCGGCTACTTACAACATTCTCTCCCAAAGCTGAGTCAGGGATCTGCAGCACACCCACACAGCAATATCAGCAGTCCCAGAGGTTCTCCACAACTACTCGTAGCCACCTGAGGCTGCGCGCAGAACAAATCGTGTACTGGCTGGACACCTAAAAGCCGGGGTGCCACCTTACCGAAGGAGCAAACCTGTACTGCCAGGGGTAATGCGTAGCAGTGAATAGCCGTTTTTGAGGAGTTATTCACACGTAGCACAAGGAACAAGAGTCCATTCATTACTGGATCAGTCGAATTTGGTACGCTAGAAGGAGAAATAGGTGAAACTAGTCATATGTTGGACAACTGTTCAGTTTCAATTGGTCGCGCGGTCCTGCAGGCGTGGCCACGGCATGCCCAATCTCCCTATGCATCAGAGAGTTACGGTTTAACTTAAGCCACAGCTGAACGCAGCATGTAGAGTGCCAGTATCGGAGGGGCGAAAGGGAAATGCCCAGCGTCCGATATATTATAACCCAGGTCACTGCCACGTGGCAAAGACTAAATATAGTTAAGCTAGTTGGCACAGCGAGAGTGACTGGGTACGAGGTCACGTGATGCAGAAGCACAGCCTAGACATTCAATATCATCTCAGACTAGACAATAACAAGATGCAAATTTAAAAAGAGTTAGGGGGAAGGTGACGAAGCGGGTAAAGGAGATCAGGCATTAATGATTAGCAAGAGAAGGAATTACAAACCATAAAAACACACCACCGCAAGAAGATTATACTAACAATATTCGCCTACCAACAAACGCAGCATTAGTAACTAACTGATTACTTACAAAATACAAACCAACACATCTACGCCGAGAATCTCAAACGTAGAGCCTATTTGAAACAAGTGATGCGTGAGAGTAGAGGCATCAAGCAGTGATCAGCGCCTCGGTTACACGGCATACCACGGCCATACACACGGCTATGAATCACCGATGTGACACTGTTTTATACCGATACCTGCCTGCACAATGAGGCAACCCCATTCACCAAAGAAACCAAACCACACTCACTGAACATCAAACCTGAAGTGTCCATAGCTGGAACAGAACCTGATGTCAGGCCAAAACCTGTTGTGGTCGCCTCTGATTGCACAAGCAATGATTCCACACCAGAATACCCGGAGCAGGTGGCCCAAAAAGGTCTGGCTCATTCGCGCCACGGAAAAGGTGAGAAGTAATGGATTATGTCTTGCAGAATGGGGAATCCAAATACTAGAACGAAAAGATCAAGTCCAGAGGGCCGTGCAGCCGACCTTGGTCTCCCCGGCTAAGTCGAGCAAGCAGCATGATGCCACGACACGAAACACACGCGCACGTCGGACACTTCCATTAACCGCATCCCACGACGGATACAGCTTTCACCCCGGGCCAGAAGATAACGAGCGCGGATGTCCAGGCCATAAGCATCAGAAAAGGGCTCAGTGGCTAGCACACAGCCATGAAGCGCTGACTGAGAAATCCAAAACAGGCCTGGCTCCGCGTCGACAACCTCCTCTTCCCACAGCGAGAGCGGACAACCGAGGAAAATGAAACCTGAGCGCGCGAGGCATTCTAAGAGGAATGTGCTAGAACTGCCGGACTTAAAAGGAGGGTGACCAGATGTCTCATTTTTATAGAGGAACAGTACGATTTTTGAGCACTTCTATATAACCCGGTTGCCTGTTACCCACCCACCCCCGTCCTGTTTTCAAGTGAGCTACCGGTCACGCTTAACTGAAATAGATTATACCATGGTGGCACCTAGGTTTACTCCCTCATCTCCTCCTCTGTGCCTCTAGATTGTGGAAATGTGACTTAGAGCCTCATGAGCACCGGAACCAGGTCTGCATGGATGACCTGGCAACTGGCGAATGTCGCAAGTCTTCGATTTGAGTCCTAGGTCACTGTGGAGGCCTCTGCTTGGGATGAGTAGGGGGCCCCACCCAAGCTGGGGGAGGAGCAGAGAGTCAGTGCCGAAGTCAGAAACAGGTGGGTGGGAACTCTGAAAGACCTAGCACCTGAGTGAATTAAAGCACCCAGGGGAGTTTGAAAGAGTGTGTAAGGAGGAGCCAAAACGGGACTAATAGTGCCTATGTACATTGGCTGGATCCCACCTCGCATTGTATCTAGGTCCGTTGTTGTAGACGAAACACTTTACAATGTCCCAGCCCTAAATGCTCGAACATTATCGGCAAATAAAAGGCCCTGCACGTAATTATTCTTAATACATGATTTTGAACTGCTTTAGGGTAGCAATAACTGTAGCTCTAGGCTCTGCTGATCAGCGGCCCTGTGCTGGGCACTAGAACATCTATCAGTGAGAAGAAAGCCCTGTCCTGATAGAATTTATGTTAGTAGATATTTTAGGCATTGTGTGTTTTAGGTTTTGTTAACTCTATTAGCTAATCATAAGCTGCTCTCTTACCCCTTGTAACTATCCCCAATAAAATTTTAAATTGATTGATTTTAGTTGTGTGTGTGTGTGTCTGCAGTCTGCCTCGTGACCCATACTCTCCTTGCATCTCTTACCTATATAGTCTGTTGCCACGTGCAGCCTGGTAAATAACAGGCCTGCATTTCCTTTCGCCCCTGCGAATACGTGGCAATCTACAGAAAGAGCAACTGGGGCGGGGGGACCAGGACCAGGGTTGTGAGGCTGCAGTGTCCCCCCCGTGATGCTGTGTGTTTATCACACTGGAATAGCCACCGGCCCAGAGGGACAAGGCGAGCGTGGCCCTTTGTGGATCGCAGCATTGTCCCTGGGAGTTTCCAGGCCCTGAACCGCTAGGCCCTGGCCTGCCGTGCACCCCAGCCCAGCCTCTTTGTCCAAGAACCGTGGCGATTCTCGGCTGACACCGGAGCTGGGGCTCTGAATAGAATCCTGATCATGGGTGGGTGGCAGTAGCAATTGGCAGTGCTCCCAGGGTGCAATTAATAGTATTAATTCATCCCCCAGACCCGTGCACTGGTTATCGGCTGCATCTTTTCAGTGCTGCTCACATGCTGCGCCCCAGGCTCGCTGCTGTGTTGCTAGGAGAGCTCGTTGCCTGGTAACTGTTGCCCCCCAGCCTCTTCAGGATGCAAAGGACTACACCTCCCAGAATCCCTTGAGAATCCCTTTCTAGCTGGCCGTTGCCATGGTTCTATGAAAACAATAAAGCCTGCCTCCAGCCCTGCAGGCAGGCAGAGCCAGGGGCAAGCTTGTCCGTGCCCCGCAGGCGTGGGGGTATAGAGGCCTGGCCTGGGCCCGGCTGGCGGCCGAGCAGATGGCGAATGGGGAGCTGGATGAGGAGAGCCTGCAGGAGCTCTACAGCTGGGTGGATGCCATCCCCCTGTCCCGCCCCAAGAAGAACATCACCCGGGACTTCAGCGATGGAGGTTGGAGGAACCAGATCCCGAACTCCTGGAGCTGGCCGTGGACTGGCTGGGATCCAGACCCCACAGCTTGAGGCCTAGGAGTGACCCAGGAATGGATCCTGATCAAATACCCTGAGCTCAGGGAGAGCTCAGACCCAGATCCAGACTAGATGGATTGAGCCCTAAATGCAATGGGACAGACCTGGGATCCCAGTCAAATTCCCTGAGCTTAGGGAGAGCCCAGACCCAGATCCAGTCTGGATGGCTTGTGCTCTGAATGCAATGGGACAGACCTGGGATCCCAGATCCAAATACCCTGAGCTTGGGGAGAGCCCAGACCCAGATCCAGACTAGATGGCTTGAGCCCTAAATGCAATGGGACAGACCTATGATCCTGGATTGAAATACCCTGAGCTCTGGCGGAGTCCAGACCTGGATCCAGACTCCGCTGTTTGAGTTCTCTCTCTGTAATGGGACTGACCTGGGATCCTGAATCCAAATAACCAGTGTTCTGGGGGAGTCTAGACACAATTCTGATCTTGATAGCTGACCCCTCTTTCTATAACTGGCCACATCCACCCTTGGGATGCAATGAACTTTGAGAGAGTTTGGATCCAGTTCTGAACACCACAGACAGGGCTCCTCTACCATTTGCAGATAGATGTGGTTGGGGAACATGCAGGGGGATTGCATAAGGTTTGCACTGGTTGGTAAATGTCAGTTTCACCTTCTGATTAAAAAACAAGTTTCTGTTTGTTTGTTTAAAAAATCAAGCAATATTCACAGAGAGGAAAACTAAATTCAAATAACATTGCTTTCGGGTTAATAAGAAAGAGGTGCACGAGTGAGAGACTGCGGAGAAATTCCTGGTCTCTGTGTCCAAACTGTGCACAGCACAACTCAGGATTATTTGCAAAGGTGGATTTAAGTCTCCTCTGTGCCTGCCAATCCTGGAGCCATCTGGCCAAATCCTTGATAGAAGGGACAGCAGTGTCAATGTATGCCAGCTGCCCACACCGCCTAAAGAGAGGGGCTGCACAGGTGTTACTACAGGTAAATTTTGGCCAGCAGAACCAGGCGGTGTTGCCAACTTTTGCACACTTATTGCAACTTTCATGATATTTCACGTTTTCCTTAAAGCCCCAGCGGCTGAAGTCAACTGACTATGTGAGAACGTCAGCTTCCATTTCAAAAATAGGGAAGTCGGTCTCTAGATCTCTTGATTACAGAAAAAAGCTTGAAAACATGAGTTCTAAAGGCTCAAAAAATAAAAAGCAAAAAAAAACAAACCCCAAGGCAAATCAAGAGCCAACATTTATTAATTTTTAAAATCTTGTGATTTTTTAAGCCAATCTCACAATTTTTTCTGGGTCTGACTGTGTAGGGCTGGTAATGCTGTTTACTGCTCCAGGTGCTGCATGAAAGGGAAATAACCTGGATGCCGCTCTGATCCCAGGGCAAGTTTGCAGGGTTGCTGGTTAGAAGAGATGAATTCTTCTTGTGTATTTGTCCAAGTGGCTCCCACTTCTGAAGTGCACGAGTCCCACGTATGCACTCTGAGGAGGATTAAGGTTTCCTGGGGCCCTGGGCCAGAGCAAGTGAGTGGCCCCTCCCCAACCCTTCCGCTTGCAGTCCTCCCGTTTTGCCCCTTCCACCTGCAGCCCCGCCCATGGCCCCACCCCATTCTGCCTCTTCCTCCCCACAGCCTCACCCCTGTTCCACCCACAGTCCCGCCCCATTCCACCACCACCCCCAGTGCAACCCACAACCTGTTTGCTCCTTTCTGCCTCTGCAAAAATCTGGCGGCAGATTTTTTCCAGCGCTCCCCTATAGGCTGGGGCCCCTGGGCACAGGCCCCATTGGCCCAGTGGCTAATCTACCACTGGGTGCACTGCCTGCATGGGGCTGGTCTGCTCCAGAGTGGGATCCACTTGGACAAGTAGAATCCCAGTTGCTATGAGGTAAGGAACCCTTCTTTTTCACTTGTGAATTGATCAGCTTAGATCTGGAATCTCTGAGAGACAATAACTTGTCCTGGCTGTGGTTTATACTGTATCTTTCCAGAACATCCACATATATAGCTAAAGGCATCTCACTGTTTTCATTATGCAGATCATGGCATGATGCTCAGTCTGACCTCTTCTTCTTTCCTATGCAGTTCTAGCAGCAGAAGTGGTGAAATTTTACTTTCCCAAAATGGTGGAAATGCACAATTATGTCCCAGCTAATTCAACGCAACAGAAACTCTCCAACTGGGGCCATCTTAACAGGTAAACATGCGCTCAGCACCCCTCAGGTAGCACGGTGCTGGGGCGGTCAGGCCATGGAGCTGGGGATGTGTAGGGAAAACAGTGATTCAGTTTCCTTGTTATTTTCCCACTCCTCTGCATCTTTCTGACCTCACACCCACCTGCCAATACCATGCAGCTTCTCCGCTTTCACACCCTCTGCCAACGCCAAACAGTGGCTTGGACTTCATACCTCTCTGACCTCCCTCCAAGTCCTGTGCAGCTTTCCTCTGCATGCTGAGCATGATCCTCTGCTGGGATAAATTAGTGTCGCTACATTGCCTTTGAGGGAGCTACACCCACATACTCCAGCTGAGGATCAGGCCCCCTTAGTCCAGGAGCGATGCATCCACACGAGACTATTATAGGAACTCCAGCCAGTTCTGCAGAGCGGGTGCCCATACTGTGGTTTGACCATTCCCCCTCCGTGGGGTGGTTTGTGCCCTTGCAGGAAGGTGCTGAACAAGCTGAATTTCTCCATCCCGGAAGACATGATCCGGAAGATCGTACAGTGTACGCCCGGCGTGGTGGAGCTGATGCTGCTCCCACTGCGGCAGAAAATTGAGGAGAAGCAGAAGCAGAGCAAGGTGGCATCTGGCACATATCAGGTCAGCGGTGCTCAAGGGACGGCGGGCGGCTCAGATGGTCAAATGTTGTGTAGGATGCTGTTGTATATATGGGCCATGTGCTGAGGTCCTTGCTCGGGCAGACTCCCTTGGGAGCAAATGCTGGGGAAGCCCTTTGGAGCTTGGCCTACGGCTGTGACAAGTAGGTATAATTTACAAACCCAGAGCCATTAAACTGCATTCAGAAGGAGCATGGTTAAAGTGCAGGAAGTGTAGGGACTATGAGGCATGAATTCTATTCCTGACTCTCACAGATGTGCTGTGTGCCCTTGGGTGAGTCCCGTCATCTCTGTGTGCCTCAGTTTCCCCATTTTCAAAATGGGCCTGCTAGACCCTCCCAGTGTGTGGGTGGGGGTTAATTTATTTATTTATTGCAGAATAGTGACTCACCAGCCAGCTCGCCACCCTGTGACTGTTCCTGGCATTGCAAGACCTTCCCCTTCTCCATCCGATGGCCATTCAGGCCCTGGGATGGTCTGGTCCTAGTCACTAACCCGCCAGCCCGGTCACATACGCTGATGTACAGAGCAACCTCCCTATTGCAGGGCCCACCACAGAGCTCCACTGCTATAGCTTCCCCATGGCTCCTTTCCCAGGCAGCAGGGACTCCTTTGCTCCTGGGTCTCTCACTCCCATGTCTCCCCCTTTCTGGCCCTTTTCTTCCCCTACTCTGAGCTCCTTCCCTGGGGGAGTCAGCTGGGTCTTAGAGGTTTTTAAGGTTAGGCTTGACAAAGCCCTGACTGGGATGATTTAGTTGGGGTTGGTCCTGCTTTGAGCAGGGGGTTGGACTAGATACCTCCTGAGGTCCCTTCCAACCCTGATATTCTAGGATTATGAATTATGCTGAACCCCCGTCTCCCGCAGGTGGAAACGGGAGAGCTAATTGGACCCACCAGCTCCCATTAACCCTTTGTCTACCTGTGTGTGGTTTATACACTCCATCACGTGTATGTACAGGGCTTTGAGATCCTCAGCACAATTGTTGTTATTCTGAGCAGCTCACAGGGCATGGCAGCAAATAAAACAGTTATGGCTGCCACCAGAAATGTGCTGTGGCAAGCGAGTGATAGAAATCAAATAGAAATAATCATCGATCAAAAGCTGAAGGCAAGCTGCACTCCAGGCAGTGTGGTAATCGGACTAGGACCCCCCACTAGAGAGAGAGCCCAGCTGCCAGTGCGGAGAGTTCAGGGCTAGGAATAGAGCACCCCAGCCGACCCTACCAGACTGGGGTTAGGGTGAGAGGCAGGTCTTGTCAACATGCCTGGTATCCCTCCGAGAGTCAGCAGCGGGCATCGGTGTTATGCAATGGAGCTGACAATTTAGCTGCTACATCTGCTGTTGAGATAGATACACAGGGAGAAGGAAACTGAGTGGCAAAGGCTAATGAAGGGTTAATGAAGGGGCACTAGAGAGAGATGGATCTTACTCATGGGCGGTAGGGCAGACACCAGTATACAGAGTGGGCCAGACTCTCTTCTCCGTCACGCCCACGGAAACCCAGAGCAACTCTGCTGAAGCCAGTGGAGTTGCTCTGATGTAACTTGGCCCGGTCCCTCATGGGGTATAGAGACTAGGGTGGAGCAGGCTATGGCTGAGCGTCGCCCCCTCCTGCAGGTAACACATAGCCAGAGCTGTGAGATGTGCTCCATGTGCAGGGCTAATACACCAGGCATTGTGTGATTGCCCTGCCTTGGCAGCTCCACTCACTGGTGTTTCAGAGGTGACAACTCTCTCACGGCTTGTCCGGACTGCAGCATCTCTGCGGCTGCCCGCTTCCTCCCTCACCGCACAGCCACACTCTGTTACCAGGCACATAGACTTAGTGTCTTATCATCACAGCAACTGCAGTTTGTCCCCTCTCCAGTGCGAGTTTGACAGCCCCAGCGAGTGAGCGCTGCTGGCTACACTTCAGGCGTTGGGGGGCAAGTTGTGCTGGAGGGACCCACCCCCCGGGCTGAGGACAGTGTTGTCTCCGGGGCCCATTCAGTCCATCTCCTCTCTGCTGAGACTGGCAGTGAGGTGGCCGATTTGTCCCTGTGGGGATGGTGGTTTGGAAATGTGGACACCGGGGTCCTAGCAACCAGACTGAGACTAGACCAGACATATTTTTATTAGACTTAAAAAAGGTGTGGGGGGGGCGGATTTCAATTGATGACCAGATTTCTCTGACCAATAGCTCTAGTTAACTGTACAAAACCCTGCAAGGCCCTTCCTGGGGAAGCGGTCTCTGATGGCAGAGGTTCTCTCATCTAGCAGAACGAGCCCTCGTGGTGGGCAGCTGAAGCTAGACATAAGGTGTCAAGTATCAGAGGGGTAGCCGTGCTGTCTGGATCTGTAAAAGCAGCAGAGTCCTGTGGCACCTTATAGACTAACAGACGTATTGGAGCATGAGCTTTTGTGGGTATTCGACGAAGTGGGTATTCACCCACGAAAGCTCATGCTCCAAAACGTCTGTTAGTCTATAAAGTGCCCCAGGACTCTAGACGTAAGGTGAACAGTTTGTAAACGACGAGGCTAACTAACTGTTGGCGCGACCTACCCTAGTGACATGCTGGGTTCCCCATCACTCGGGGCGGGGGCCTTAAATCCCGCTGGATGTCTTTCCCCATGTTGGGCTATCGCTGCAGCAGAAGGGCTGGGCTTGATGCAGGAATCACTGGGTTCCCCTGGGTCAGACTCAATAGTCATAATGGCCCCATCTGACCTGTGAAACCCCACGCAGCTCTGGTAATAGGGACCCCCATCCTCAATGTCTTTCGTGAAGGACTTGTTTGTTTTTCCACTGATGGGGCAGTGCAAGGCTTTCAGCCTAACGCCCCCAAAAGTGTTTCAGTCCCACCTGGATTGGATATTGTACAAAGATCTGGCTGGGGGGAGGGGGGCACTGCCCTCTACTGGATGGGATCAGAGCTGCTCCGCCCATGTCATTTCCTGGGTGCCACCTTGGATTCTGCCTTCACTCAGACCCACTCATCTCTGCAACATCCTGGTCATTGCCATCTCGCCGCCTCTGGAAGTCTTGCCAGGCCTCTCTCGGGAGGAAGCTGACAGTGGATTGCAAGGCATTTTCACTTGAACCGTGTGATCTCTCTGATTCTCTGTGCAGGAGCTGGGCACGCGCTATGGACTCCATGAGAACGGCCATATGGAAACAGGTAGGGGTGACAGGAGTCTCTCTGAGCAGTGTGTGTGTTCTAGGGGAGCTGGCTTCCAGCCCTGCTACATGGCTCTGTGACCCTGGGCAAGTCACTCAGTCTCCCTGTGCCTCAGTTTCCCACCTGTACAATGAGGATGCACTGTCCTGCATTGCAGGGGTGTCAGCAAGATACATGATTTGCATTACAGTAGCACCTAGAGGGCCTGATGGTGTTTGAGATCCCATTGTGCTGGGTGCTGTACAGACATAGTGTCGACTCAGAGAGCTCACAGTACACAAACACAACAGCTGAGGAGTGGGAGAATGGGAAGATTATCTCCTGTAAGCTGATGCACACAGAGGGACTCCTAACGTCTACTGGAATTGATGGATGTCAGGAGCCTAAATACCTTGGAGGATCTGGGCCTGAGTGACTTACCCAGGGCCTGTGACAGAACAAAGAATTGAGCTGGATCTCCTGAGTCCCAGCCCAGTGCCCGAAGCACAAGACCAGCTCAATTAATTACGGCTGCTGAAGAGTCCAGATGTTACGATGCTGCAGCTCTATAAATACCTGCAGAGATTTCACAGGTCAATTGGCTTCTTCACCAGCTGCTCGGCCTCTAGGAATCCGCAGAGTCTGGAAGTCCTCAGAGTGTTTCCTAAGGGGACCAGGAGAGGGAAGGACGGTCTTGGGTTAAAGACCAAAGCTGTAAACCAGGAGATCTGGGGTTTAGTACCAGCTTTGCCACGGACTTGCTGTGGCAAGTCACTTCCCCGCTCCACGTGCTCGGTGAGGCAGGGATAACAGCAATGCTGACCGACAGCACTGGGCGTACATGAGCTTTTCAGATGGACGGTGCCAGCAAGGTGCCATCTCCCCCAGTGGGCTCGAGCGTGAGACCCTTCCTGTTAGCCCCACTGGAATTCAAAGCTGCCCCTCTGAAGCCTTATGACCCCCAGCCCATACCTGTGAGCTCCTAGAGCCCGACGTGAGATTGGCACACAAGAAAACTACCCCAGCATCTGTGTGCGTCACCTTCTCTCTCCTGCTCCCTGGGGAGTCACTGGGACTTGTGGTGGGGTCAGTAGATCTAACCTGAACCTGCTCCCAGAGGCCAGATGCGCCCCCCCCCAGCTAAGGCTCAGTTCTGTCCTTGCTGAGGCTCCGGGGTAACGGAGGGCAGAGTTGGGCCCTTGCTGCTTGGTGTGCGGCTGTAACGTGATGTGGTTTGTGTTACTCAGGCTATTCGTCGAACCCAAAGACCAATGCCGCAGGGGTCCACGTGCAGCAGTCCCCACGAGCGGAAAGGTAACGTCTGCCCTGGGATCGCCCCACAAACTGACCTCAGTGTTTCTTGATACAAGCCTGGCCTGACCCTTTAGAACTACACACCCTTCCTGGTTACTTGGCTGGGAGCCCTCCAAGGAATTCTCCACAGGGAGGGGGGCTGGCCCTTCTGCCCCCTGGGCTGTACTGCTGTGGGAAAATGGAGGCCCCTGCTCTGCAGGGCTGTCGATCCAGCACTCCCTAAAGGCAAGTGAAATGCAAACCCCTCCTGGCTGGGGCAGCTTTGCCCCTGAGGTTTATGGAAGTGAAAGGCCCACCTGAGCAAAGAGAGGAAATCGCCATGATACGTTTATCACATATTTGCACATGGGCCCAGACCCTCAGCGGGGGTAAGACAGTGAAGTTCCACTATCATCCACAAAGTGAGGCTGAATTACCCCGGCTGAGGATCAGGCCCTTAGCGTGTGCTGGGACCTCCCCAGCACTGCTCAGCACCCCTGCACCCCTTCTGCCTCTTGCTGCCCCAGGGGCTCGTCTCAGCTGAGCTGCTCTGTGTCCTCACAGCAAAGGGCACAGGGGAATCAGACACCTGCTTGGCTAGCCCCCACTTGGCAGAGGCCTGGTGCTGCCATCTCTTCACGCCACTGTGTGTAGCCCTCTCTGCTGCCAGCCCAGATCCCAGTGAGCAGCAGGAACCATTCCTAAAGCAAAACATCCAAGGACCATCCTGCCACTCGCTGAGATGGTTACACTGGGACGTCCCGATGAAGGCAGAGGGAACTTGAAGTCTGCCTTGGCCTCCCCTGTCTCCCAGAGGGCCAGGGTTTAGCCTAGGGTGGCTTACGTAAGTGAGAGAGGCAAAGCCTGAATCTCCCCTCACCTGGTATAACCCTGTTGATGGCTTTGGAGTTCCTCCTGATTTACATCAGCACACGGGAGGGGAGAATCAGGCTCCTCAATTCACTCAGCCCCGGTGCATTCGGGCCAGTGGGAGATGGGCGCTCTGATGCCAAGGCTGAGCGTTACCAGCGGAAGGCGAGATGGGGCCCTTTGTTTCTTCCAGTCGGTTTGAAATGCCCAGACGATGGCACATCCACTGCTTCCCTTTAGAGCCCGCTGCCCACCTAGTGCAGCAGGTGGCTGATGGAGGACAGTCCCGTCACTGGCGCTGTGTCCAGCCTCGTTCTGCATGGCCCCATGTTGGGGCTCCCACCCCTGCCATAGGGGACCCTCCCCCACCCGACGGAGCTCAGGGTGGGCAAATCTCTTCTCCTCCTAGGTTTATATCTCTGTGTAGCAGGGTGGTCACCCCGCTCCGGCCCTGAAGGGTTAAAGCAGCCTGGGAGAGGGCTGTGACTGGGAAAAGCTGGGCTGATTGGAGAAGCAGCCACAGCTGTGGCCAGCTCAATCAGGGCTCAGCTGGCCCTTATAAGAGGCTGCAGGCTAGAGGCCAGAAAACACCCTTTCTAGCTCCTAGAGAGAGAAGGACCTGGCTTCCTGGGAAGCTGAGGAGGGTACCTAGGGTGGAGCAGGGCTGGGGAAGGGCAGAGGGAGCTGGGGAGCTCTGGCCTAGCAAAGCCCCAGGCTGAGTTAAGGGCCCACAAAGGGCACTGGGGCTGCAGAGGGGCAGCCCAGAGGCAGCTGGTCCAACCCCCCTTGCCGATGATGAGTGGTTCACAGGCTGTGGTTGGACCCAGGGAGCAGGGGCTGGATGGTGACTGGCAGTAGCCACTGAGTCAAGGTGGAGATAGAGGGTTGGGGGTTCCCTGGGGTGGGGAGACCCCAGTGATGAGCTGCCAAAATATTAACAACCGGTTCCCTCCCCCTCACCCCACGAGGGGGTCATGCTCTCCCCACCCCACGGGACTCCTGCCCCATCCAACCCCCCATGTTCCTTGACAGCCCCCCCCGAGACCCCTGCCCCATCAACCCCCCTTCCGTGTCCCCTGTTGCCCCATCCAACTCCTCCTCTCATTCCTGATGGCCCCCCGGGACTCCTGCCCCATCCAACCCCCCATGTTCCTTGACAGCCCCCCCCGAGACCCCTGCCCCATCAACCCCCCTTCCGTGTCCCCTGTTGCCCCATCCAACTCCTCCTCTCATTCCTGATAGACCCCTGGGACCCCTGCTCCATCCAATCACCCCTTCTCTCTGTCCCTTGACTGCCCCCCACCACCCCATCTGACCCCTGCTCCTTCCTGACTGCCCCCCCGGGACCCTTGCCCCCATTCAATCCCCCTGTTCCCTGCCCTCTGACTGCCCCGACACTAATCCACGCCCCCCAACTCCCCTGCCCTCTATCCAACACCTGCTCCCTGCCCCCTTACCGCGCTGCCTGGAGGTGGGGGCTAGGCCAAGGCCACAGGCTGGAGCTGCTCAGCCGGGGCCAGGGTCTGAGCCGCGCTGCCCGGCTCACCACGGTCGGGGCTGGGGTCGGACAAGCGTCGGTCGGGGTCAGGCCTGGGCTGGAGCTGTGCCGGTCGGGGTCAGGGGCCAGGCCGGAGCTGTGTGGTGCCTGGAGCCCTCCTCACGCCCCAGTTCACCTGCAGGAAGCTGCTGCTTCCTTCTCAGCCCTCCCAGGCTTCCCGCGCGAACAGCTGATTTGCAGGAAGCCAGGGATGGGGAGAAGAAGCCGGGGGAGCATTCAGGGGAGGAGGCAGAGGCAGAGTGAGGTGAGCTGGGGCCAGGAGAAGGGCAGGGAGCTGCTGGAGCTTTTGTTAAATTAAAAAGCCCTTTTCGAACCAGTTGTCCCTCGCGGGACAACCGGTTCTAAAAGGGCTTCTAAATTTAACAACCGGTTCCCGTGAACCAGTGGGAACCAGCTCCAGCTCACGACTGGGAGACCCAGATTGTGGGTTACTGCTGGGGGCACAACCCCGAGAGAAAGGGCACTGGGGTCCGGGAGGGACATAGGGCCAGCGGCAGCCGGGACACCGGCCTGCAGAGAGCGCTCCGGGCTGGAAAGAGCTAATCCCCTGGCCGAGCAGCAGGAGGCACCGCGCCGCTGAGTCGTCACCCTGCTACACCCTGGCTTTTACTTCTTTCCCCAGGATGAACAAGGGCCAGCAAGGCTATGCCCAGGCACCGCCGGGAGACACCAGCTTTCGCATTCAGTTAGCGGAGAGGGAGCAGGCTCTGCTGGCTTGTCAAGAGACGGTCCAGGTGAGGACAATTCATGTGCCGTCTGTGGAACGGCAGGGCATCCTCTGAAAGTATGCCAGGCTTTGCCCACAGCTACCTCCACGACTCATCCCACCCCACCCTCTGGGCAGGGAATACCCACTCCTTGTCCATGCCCCTCCTTCAGACCCACTTCTCCCATGAGGCCCATGGGACGGGAGTCCTCAGCAAGCAGGGAGGTGACTGCACAAGCCTGACTATCCTGAACTGACCCACCTTTGCTGCCTCCAACTCAACTCCTCCACTAGTCGCAACGGTGGGGCCGTTAGTGTAAACCAGCCACCAGCATCTCAATCAGCTCCACGCAGTGTAGATGACACAGGATGCCAGGAACCGGGGTGTGAGCAGCCAGGCTCAGCGGCTGGAGCCATAAGCGGTCAGGCTTGAGGGGTTGACCCAGAGTTGGTAGCCAGAGTCTGGAGCCAAGGGTCAAGCCAGAATCAATAGTCAGGACGAGGAGACAGGAACCAGGAACAAGGCCAGGTCTATCTCAGCTGCAAGTCAGACCTCCTTGTTGCACAGACAACTTTCTGCTACTCCCTCCCTGCATAAATAGTAGGTCTGGGCAAATGAGAGCTCTCGGGAGGAGCTGCCAGACATTTCTGCCAGGGGCAGCACTTCCTGTGGTCACTGGTCTCCCAGGATGTAGACAGAGCCATAGTCCATGCACCCCAGGCTGCCTGGTGATGCCGCCTGCCCAGGGTCCCACAGGTCTGGGTTCAAGAACCATGAATCTTCACCCAGGGTATATCCACGCTTCACTCAGATGTGTGACTGCAGCCTGTGTAGTTCGGGTACCACCAGCAGTGAAACCAGGACAGGAGCTGGTAACAGACGCCAGGGGCTGGATCACTTGATGATTCCCTGTTCTGTCCATTTCCTCTGGGCACCTGGCACTGGCCACTGTCGGCAGACAGGACACTGGGCTAGATAGGCTAGATGGACCTTCGGTCTGACCCAGTCTGGCCGTTCTTACGGCAGTGTGGGCTCTGGGCAGGCCAGCCACTCAACACCCGTGCTTCTGGGGCTTGGCTGCTGTTGGTATGTGAGCAAGCTAGAGCAAAGCTAGTGGATTGCAGTGGAGACAGACCCACTGTGGTTAAAATGCTGGGGGCGGGTAGGGCCCCGTGGAGTGCTCTGCTGGGGCTTGCAATGGTGGGAAATGGTAGGACAATAAGCCTAGTGTAGACAAGGCCAAGATTTCAGCAAGCCATAGCCCACCATGGCTCATGTGCAGGGCTCCCTGCGCATCCACATGGCCTGCTGGTCAGCCTGGCTCTCTACTCACATATGAGATGCAGCCACAGCTCCCAGAAGCCTGCAGTCAGGTTCAGACCTAGACAAAACAGTTCAGACAAGCATAAGCCCCCAGGTGATGGCATGGTCCCAAGGGGGTGAAGGCAGTGTGAAGTCCTGCCTGGGTCATTCTTGCAAAGCTCTGCAGAAGAAGGTGCATTTTATGGCGGTCTTTGAAGGTGGTGAGAACAAGTGTTGTTACAACAGTATCCCATACCCGAGAGCTGGGTGATCTTACTAATCTTATGTCACTTACTGGGGACTCGTGGTAATGAAGGTCTGGTGGCATGTTTGACAGGGGTCAAAAGAAGGCCACGGTCATTACTGCCAGTGCCTGCCCCAAAGGCCACGGTCATTACTGCCAGTGCCAGCCCCAAAGATCCTGTTGGACCTCAAGAGCTGGCCATTGGCTTAAAAAGCACAAGATGCACAAAAAATGTTGCGTTCTCTTTCATGACAAACAGTGCAGCCCAGTGAGTAGAGTGCAGGACTCAGGAGCCCTGGGTTCTAGTCCTGGTTTGGCCACTGGCCTGCTGGGTGACCTTGAGGTAATCTCTGCCCCGATCATGATACTGGCCTCCTTTGCAAAGTGCTTTGAGGCTTACTGATGAAAAGTCCTCGATAAGAGCTAGATAGGAGAAAGAGGACACGTGTGAAAACGGGCAGAGACGGGCACAAGCTGCAGAATTCAGAACTGGCTCCAGCCTGCAAGGCCCAGGGGCTTGGTTCAGGCCCTTCCCTTTAAAAAAAGGCCAATCACCCCAGCAAGCGTGTGCTTCTCTTTGCTCAGATCCTGCAGATGAAGGTGCGGCGGCTGGAACACCTGCTCCACCTGAAGAACGTTCGGATTGATGACCTCACAAGGCGCCTACAGCAAGTGGAGCAGAAAGAGAAATGAGGCGGGGCTCAGTTTGCCTCCGCGCCCTTCCCTGCGACTCTCACACCCTCAGAACCTCTCCCAGGCACATCTGGAAGAGCCACCGTTCCTGTGCCTCTCCCACTGCTAGTGACTCCTCCTGGGCTTGGAGAGACTGAGCCGTCCCAAGCAGGACTGGTAGAGTCCAGGTTTGAATAATGACACAGGGCTCCCAGTTACTTACAATCCAAGGGCAAAACTGAGGAAAAAATAAGGTCTAGAGTCCAAGAGTGAAAAATGCACATGCACAAGCACAGGTGGCAAGTGCACATCTAGAAGTTCACCTGCAGTTGTGCATGAGGGTGCTGTAATTGTGTAAGTGCACCGGCGATTGTGCATGTATTTGTTAATCATGTTTATGCATCTGCAATCGGCTTTGCATTCATTGCAATTATGGACATGGACCTGCAGTTGTGCATGCACTTATACATTGCAAGAAATGCTAGTGCAAATGTGCACTCACAAATGTGCCTGAAGGTGATCGGGCTGAGGCAGTATTTCGAGCGCCAGGTTTTCTATCTATAACCAAATCCAGCGACTTTCATTCAGAATATTGACTCCTCTGCTTCCCAAGCTTTATAGCAGGCCACCCCTTTGCTTGTTCATTGTTTTCAAGAGCCCCAACCCGCCCCCTTTTGTTCCATCTGGTGGCTCTTGGGTGACAGCTGATTGGAGATGCCTGGGGGAGGAATGACTCATTCCCAAGGATGCTTTTCTATAGGTGCGATCCTGGAGCCCTCACTCAGGGACAACTCCCACTGCAGGCTGAGGATCTGTCTACGCAGCAAAAGCTGGGCACAGGGCAGCCTACCTGAGCCAGCGTGAATCCAGCTAGCGCAGGTA
This sequence comes from Chelonoidis abingdonii, assembly GCF_003597395.2. Taxonomy (NCBI): domain Eukaryota; kingdom Metazoa; phylum Chordata; order Testudines; family Testudinidae; genus Chelonoidis; species Chelonoidis abingdonii. The sequence goes on along the minus strand of NC_133773.1, from coordinate 145,267,904 downwards.
ATGTAGCCATGAAGCCAACGCAGCACAGGCTACTGAGCAGAATGCATGGCCAGGCTCCAGGCCAGGCAGCACTATCCATGCTGATGCCCCGCCCCCTGCTCTGTCTTCATTGCTGTTACCCATGCTAGCCAGCTCGGGTAACTTAGTCCAGGCCAGCTGGTGCTGTGTAGACACACCCTGAGTAAGGCCCTCTGGGATCAGGCCTTGTGGAGATCAGTCACCTCCACCCATTGATCAGTTTACTCTGGGCTCCATTTGGATACAAGCATGAAAAGACCCTCAGCTCCTGGCTCTCTGCTCCTAACAGTTTGAGGTTCTGCAGCCTGGGGGTGGGGTTCAAAGGCTGGCTGACTAGAAAGGAGCCATCTCTGCCATGGTCCTAGGGCTGATAATAGCAACTCCGACCAATAGCAGGGCTGACCAGTCACAGCCACAGAGAAGCCTCCTGCTGGGGAGATGCTGGCGGCTGCTCTCAGACCCAAAAGCTACAAACTCAGGGCCAGCCCCTCACCTGCTGTAAACAGGAGTAGCTGTACTGAGGTCAATGGGCCAGGTCCTGGCTGGTGAAATGGGAGTAGCTGTACTGAGGTCAATGGGCCAGGTCCCGGCTGGTGAAATGGGAGTAGCTGTACCGAGCACAATGGGCCAGGTCCTGGCTGGTGTAAACAGGAGTAGGTGTACGGAGGTCAATGGGCCAGGTCCCGGCTGGTGTAAACAGGAGTAGCTGTACTGAGGTCAATGGGCCAGCCCCTCAGCTGCTGTAAACAGGAGTAGCTGTACTGAGGTCAATCAGCCAGGTCTCAGCTGGTGTCAACGGGAGTAGCTGTACTGAGGTCAATGGGCCAGGCCCCGGCTGGTGTCAACGGGAGTAGCTGTACTGAGGTCAATGGGCCAGGTCCCCGGATGGTGTAAACGGGAGTAGCTGTACTGAGGTCAATCGGCCAAGTCTTGGCTGGTGAAATGGGAGTAGCTGTACCGAGCACAATGGGCCAGGTCCTGGCTGGTGTAAACAGGAGTAGGTATACGGAGGTCAATGGGCCAGGCCCCGGCTGGTGAAATGAGAGTAGCTGTACTGAGGTCAATGGGCCAGGTCCCCGGATGGTGTAAATGGGAGTTGCTGTACTGAGGTCAATGGGCCAGGTCCTGGCTGGTGTAAACGGGAGTAACTGCACTGAAGTCAGTGAAGCGATGCTGACTTGCATCAGTGGGGAATCGCTCTTCTAGCCAGGGATAGGACTGAGCTGCTGAAGCTGGCCCTGCATTCTGAACACGTCAGAGCTGGAGGTTGTTTGGATATAGAGCTGCAGTTTGGCCCAAAGGGAGCCTGCATGTAGGTTCAGACTGACACCTCCTGAAATCCTGAGGTGTGTGGGTCAGAGGCTGGGTTCAGGCCCCACTCTGCTATCTTCTCTACAGTCAGTGACCTAGCTGCACTATTGCTTGGCACAACACACTTGCCTTCAGCTTCCTGCAGTCCCGGAGACTTGCCAAATTCCCACACAAGCCCCAGTGACTCCCCTGGGAGGGAGAATGCCCCAGTGATCTCTGGGGAGTTAGTCCTGGTTTGCAGCAGGGTCAGAGAGAGCAGAGTCTGGCCCGGTGTTTCTCCGAGGCGGCTTTGGGGCCGATGCATCAGGAGCAGCGTAAGGATGCCATTAAGCAGCAGCTGATGGGAATGCTCAGGTTAGGAACCATTGTGCTCACTGGTAGGGCCTGAAAATGGCTCTCATCTGATGAGCGCCCAGTGCTAGCAGGCCCTGAGCCGGCACCCACTGACATCAATGAACCCTCAGGATCCCACTCCAGTTCTGAACTGAGGGGGTCCATCAGGGCCAAGGCAACCAGCATTATCTGGGCTCCTCGTTGGCAGCCTCAGAGAGACCACGGACTGATTGAGCCAAGAAGACTGAATTCCCCAGACATCCGTTCTGGCTTGGACAGTGCAGGGAAGTTTGCCCTGCCATACCCTGAAGACCTGCTAGGGTCTTCAGCCCCCAGGGCTGGCAAGCTGACACTAAACTGAGCAAGGGAGGTAACTTTGCTGCTTTCCCGTATATTCCTGTGTGGCGAGGGGTGCGGGTCCCTTTGTCTTTGTAACTAGGGATTCTTGATCAGGATCTTTGCCTCTCCGGAGTCCGTCTGCTCCTCCTGCATCCTCTCCTTGCACCACTGTTCCTGACAGCACTGCAAGCACAGGAGCATGGATGGCAATAGGAGGTGGAGTAAAATCTCCTCTGATCTTTAATCTCTGCTCCATCTTGTGCACCCTGTCATAGCAGTTGATACCTTTGCATGACGCATGCTGAAAGAGCAGAATGCCAAGCTAAGCATGGGAGAGAAAATATAGGCCACAAATTATCCACTTTGCTGCTAGGCCTGCTGGTCACCTCCACCAATATCCAGGTATCAGGTGCTTGGGTGCAAAACCCATCTGGGTATGTACTTCATCATCTGCCAGGGGAGCCCCCCACTTATCTAGCATATGGACCTCCAGATCTATCATATTGTACCTAATGAGGTCCATCTAGACCTCAATAGCAATCATATACATCCTGTATCATCTCATGATGTTCCATTGCTATTTCAATGGAGCGTAGCAGACTAGATGCTGGAGCCGAGGGGTTAGGTTGCCTTGGGTTGTAAAACATGGCGCTCTCTGGTGGCTACACCTTCCTAGCTGATCAGCACCCATGTGCTAATTTTCCCGACTGGGGCTGGCACTCACTCTATTGTTGATGATGATTTTTTAATTGTTTTATTTACCAATCTCTGTTTAGATGATTGTGTTGCTGTTTGATGTGGACTCTGCTGTCACCATAACCCATGGGGTTAATTGTATAAGGGTTTCCTGTATCGTTTTCAGTATAAAAGTGTTTATTTCCTTTCCTCCTGATGGGTGTGTATGTGTGTGAGAGTGAGAATCGATGCAGACATTTGAGAGTAAAACCTGATGCTTGCAAATGTCTCAGCAGCTGGGTCCCCATGTGAAGTCAGCAATGCTCTGCTTGTTAGTCAGGATTTCTTGGGCTGGGTGAGCAATAAGCTTTGGAAACATTTGGCTTCCCCCATGGTCTCCCATATACCCAAACCCAGGCCAGGTGCTCTGCAGTGTCCCGCCTGGAAGATGGCAGCATGCAGGGGATAGAATCCCGATACCCTAGCTTCCTGGGGGAGAGGGGAAGGTAAATAACCCACAATCTCATCTCTTTGAGAAGGCTGCTCTTTAACCCTAGACCTGCGTTTGCAGCAGTGAGGGGGCAAATGTGGGACCTGGCCCTTTTCCCCACGTTCTGGTGCTGGTGTGTGAAGGGGGCCGTCCCTCCCCTCCTTTTCTGAGGGCTCATTGGGACACCCTGGCCTTTCCACAGCCCAGACTCCCACTTGCCGGGTCTCCTTCACTCTCTCCAGCAGTCTCTCCATGGCCTGGCAACAGGGACCAACCTGGCCTCTCCTCCTCACCTTGTAGGAGGGAAAGAAACATCTGTTTGCCACAGCCCAGCAGTCTCACCCCCCACTCTCCAGGGCGGGCCTCTGGGTCCATTTCTTGAGTGGCTCCTTTCCAGGCTTCTGCTGAGGAACTGCCTTGAGATGTCCCCAGCCTCTCTGGCAGCCGCCCCACTCTGCCTGAGAACTGTATTTCCCAGCCAGGCAGCTACCTAGTCACATCTGAGAGAGTAATTACTCCATCCATTAACCCCTTTGTGACTGCCACAGTGGGGGGTTTCTACACTCCACTCCATGGGTGACAGGAAAGTCTGCAGCGCGAGGTGTTTTGGGCGTGTGCAGCAGGTTTGGGGGAGGGAGGCCATGTCTGGGCAAACAGAGAATGAGCGAGATCTTATTTTAAAGGGCACTTTGTAAAACTGCCTCCACACGTGAAACAGCGCCGCTGAGTGGAACGGTGTGGGCCAGCTTGCCCTCCCAACAGAGTGCTTGCCGTGATGCATTCTGGGTGAGCCAAGCCAGCCAACAGAAAAGCTTACTTTAGAATGGCCAGTATTCTGCAGTTGCGGAGAGGCTGGATGGCCCTCTCAGTTGGATTGGTGGGAGCGGTGGGATTGCTCCATAATGCTGTCCTCAGACACATGGTGTTCTACAGGTGCCAAATGCCCCGTTCAGCCTGGACGCTCCATAGCAGGGGACGGGGGGAGATGTGATCAGCAGAGGTTTGCAGTACATGTGGAAATGCCATGTACTGCACAGTTAATTGGCAGCTCATCTTGTCCTTTGCTCCCTGAGCAAACCTGGAAACAGGCCAGTTTTGTAGACTTAGATATGGGGTGGGCAAATGTTTTGGCCCAAAGGCGACTTCTGGGAATAGAAATTATATGGTGGGCCATGAATGCTCCCAAAAGTGGGGTTGGGGTGTGGGAGGGGGTGTGGGCTCTGAGATGGGGCTGAGGATGAGGGGTTTGTGGTGCAGGAAGTTGCTCCAGGCTGGGATTGAGGGGTTTGGAGGGTGTGAGGGGGATCAGGGCTGGGGTAGAGGGTTGGAGTGTGGGGGGAGGCTCAGGGGTGCAGGCTCCGGGTGGCGTTTATCTCAAGGGGTTCCCGGAAGCAGTGGCATGTCCCTTCTCTGGCTCCTACATGGAGGCATGGCCAGGCGGCTCTGCACGGTACCCCGTCTGCAGGCACTGCCCCTGCAGCTCCCATTGGCCACGGTTCCTGGCCAATGGGAGCTGCAGGGGCGGCGCTAGGGGCAGGGGTCACCATTCAGAGCAGAGCCCCTTGGCTGCCCCATGCGGAAGAGTTGGAAGAAGGCCATGATGCTGCTTCCAGGAGCCGTGGGGAGCAGCCGCCGACCCTGCTCCCCAGCAGGAGTGCCGGAGCGGGGCAAGCCCCAGACCCTGCTCCCCAGGGGGAGCTTGAGGGCCAGATTAAAACAGCTGGTGGGCCGGATCCGGCCCACAGGCCATAGTTTGCCCACCGATGAATTAGACGGACACTATCAACATCTTAAGGCCAACATAGGAAGTAAACTTCAAGTGTCCTTCCCCGGAGCATGGTCGCTGCATCAACACAACTCCTTGGTGCTAATGCTATGGTCCAAACTGCAGGGTGAGCCCCCTCTAGGGGGGTGCAGAGGAATGTTCAGGGGGGTGCAGTGGGGCCCAGCCAGCCCCCCATGGGGTGTGGAGAGGGACCATCACCCAGTCCCCATCTGCCCCCAGCACTGCTCTGGCCCCGCCCCCTGCTGTGGCTCCACTCCTGGCCCTGGCCCCGGCCCCTGGCCCCCTGCCAGCCCCAGCCCAGGTACGGCCTCAGCCTCAGGCCCCCTACCAAGAAGGGAAGGGCACAGACAGGGGTAAGGGGGGGTACGACAGTGAAAAGTTTGGGGACCACTGCGCTACGGCTAAGCAGGGGCTGCAAGTTCCATTCTGAGCCATGTTTCCACTTGCTCGCAATGTTCTCAAACAGAATTCGTTTGGGGTGTCACTTCCCTGGGCTTGGTTTTGGCCCACAGGCGATTTCTGGGAAGGAAATTTGGCACAAACTTGGTTGTGCTGCTTTTTATGTTTATTCCAGCAGGAGGAACGTGCGTTTTGGAAGGAAATTGGGCCAGCATTTTTCATATGGGGAATATTTAAAGTTGGCTTCATTGTACATTTTCTTCACTGACCTGTCAGTGAACGGTCTTCTTTAAGACCTCCTTGGGTAAGGGCACCTCGGTCAAGGATGGCTACATCAAGGCTGTCTCAGTGGAGGGCCCTGTTGTATTAACTGAAATAGATTAAATGGGCCAAAGCTGTTAATATAACCCGGTCACCGTCCAACATTAACCAGTGGTAAATAAGGGCTGAGGTTTGGTACACAGCCCTCAGCCTGCTTCATACCAGGGCAAACACGCTGCTAAAAATCCTTCTGCCCTTTTATTATAGAGAAAAGAAGGAAAACCAGAGAAAGCATTTGAAATGGAAAGTACTGAGTCAGGCTTTGATTTTTAACACCATCCCTTGCTCCTTCTGCCTTTAGCTGGGGAGAGTTTTCAGAAGGAAAAAGCCTCTTGTCAGAGAGACTCTTAGATGGTCCCAAAGATGGTAATAACTGTCCTTTTGGGGACAAGAGTAGATGTTGGTTTGAGATGGGCTGGAGCTGTTGTTTTGAAAGGCTGATCCCGTTTCATCCCAGGTGGTGTCTGGGATTCAGCTGGAGCCGGTCGAGGTTGTGATGTCAGCTGGGTTCCTCTCTCTGGCCTGGGTTGGCCAGGACATCCCTCTGAATCAGGAAGACAAGGTCCCAGGGTCCCAGGAGACAGTGGGGGTGGTAGCCATGATGGTGACGCTCACTCCAGTAGCCTCCATCTGTTCTCCCCTAATCACAGAATCATAGAACATCAGGGTTGGAAGAGACCTGAGGAGGTATCTAGTCCAACCCCCTGCTCAAAACAGGGCCAATCTCCAACTAAATCATCCCAGCCAGGGATTTGTTAAGCTGGGCCTTAAAAACCTCTAAGGAAGGAGATTCCACCACCTCCCTAGGGAATCCATTCCAGTGCTTCATCACCTTCCTAGTGAAATAGTGTTTCCTAACATCCAACCTACACGTCCCCCACTGCAACTTGAGACCATTGCTCCTTGTTCTGTCATCTGCCACCACTGAGAACAGCCGAGCTCCATCCTCTTTGGAACCCCCCTTCAGGTAGTTGAAGGCTGCTATCAAATCCTTCCTCACTCTTCTCTTCTGCAGACTAAACAATCCCAGTTCCCTCAGCCTCTCTCCCCAAAGTCTTTCTTGAAGGACTCACAAAGGAAATGGTGGGTGGACTAGCCTGGCCCGGCCTCTCATTATTTTCTCTACCAATTAAGCCTAATATCCGACACATCAGTGCTGGTCTATTAAATTCCAGTTCCATACCTTCTCTTTTTACCCAGCATGGTTTCAACACCACTGTCCTTGAGTGATCGCAATGTGGTCTCGTTTTGGTCTGGGCTAATCCAGTCCCTTTGGCCAGTTCTCTTGCACCTGTTTATAACATACGTTACTGAAAACGACTGGCCCTACTGTCCATCAACACTTGTCGTTATAGGTTATGGTGACATCTCGTGAACTTTCATAGACTTTTTACAACTGAGCTCACTATTAGGGTCAGTTTGTCGGTCCAGTGATCACAACAGTCCCCATGGAAACATGCCTCAATCCAAGCCCTCCCCATTAAGGCCACTGCTCTCAAGAACTCGTGTGCTCCAGACACCTCAGAGAAAAGTGATCGGCTGAGGTGTGCCTACAGCATCTTTGATTTCGGACAGTGAAATGTGGTAGACAGTGGTTCCCAAACTTTTCAGGGTCGCAGCCTCCCCTTACCCGTCTCAGTACTCTCCCTGCCCCCAAGACACAGACAGGGGTAAGGGGACAGAGACTGGGAACGGAGCTGCGGCCAGAGGCTGAGGCAGGGGGCGGGACTTGGACCAGGACCAGGACCGGATGCAGAGGTGCAGCCAGGCTGAGGCTATGGGGACAGGCACAGAGCTGGGAGCCACGGATGGGGCCAGAGCAGAGCTCGGAGCCGAGCAGGCTGGGTGGCGCTCCCTCCCCTCCCCACCCCGTGGCAGTGGGCTTGGACCACACCATATCCCCCAAATGTTTCTCCATGTCCCCCTAGGGGGGCCTGCCCCACAGTTTGGAGTCCTCTGTCCTAGACAGTGGAGTAGTCCCCCATCATTTGGGACACCTAAGGCTGGACACAGGCCTGGAGCCTGGATTGTTCGGAAGGATGCTGGCCCGGCCCTGGGGAATATGGTCCAGACAGGCTCCAGCAAGGCGCGCTCTGTTCTGCCACAGGAATACGCCAAGGGGTGAAGTTCTGTCATTCTAAACTGGCAGTCGCTTGCCAGCTGGCAAAGGCCTGGGGTGATGGAAACAAAGCCCTTTTCGGCTGCGGCCCAGAACTGATCCTGCCCATTAGCGAATTACAGACGCTGATTGAATTACCAGAGCTACCCTAGTGCTCACCAGCCGAGCTGATGGGTCTCTGGAAAGTGGATAGGTTTCATCCGTGATCATAATTACTTCCAGCGCCTGCGGGGGTTCTGGACAGTCACATGAGCTGACAGGCCCTGGAGCACTGAGAGACAAATACGAGTCAGTAACAGTCGGCCAGGAGAAAGATCACCTCGTTCCTGTGCCAAAGGGCTGTAAAGCCGCCTGGGAGAAGGCCGGAGTCCCAGGTGAGGGCTTTGGGCAGTGAAATATTTTAACACCAAACCCAGCACATTTCAGAGGAGGGATTCTATGGTCATCGTTATTCCATCAATTCTTAGCATGATGGTCACAGAAATCTTTCCCCACATGGCGTGTAAGAAATGTAAAGGCACGTCCCCCAGCCCCCAAAAGCCTGTCTACATTAGACCGGACACAGGACAGGAGGGTTTCGAAGGCCAGGAAAGCAGCATTCAGTGCAGGAGGTCAGGGCTTGTGGGAAGCTGAGCGTGGGAGAAGGAGAGGAACAGGATGTCAGGAGCAGGAGGGAGAGGATGGGAAATAGCAGAAGACACGTAGGTGAGGGATAGAAAGCAGGTGTGGGTGTGGATCCAATGCAGGCAAAGAGCGGGAGCCCTGCAGCCCAGCACTCACGGCCACCTCTACACCAACGAACCAGAAAGGGCAGGGGAGTATGAAAGTCAGATCTACCAGCCCCTTGTTTCCAGGGACGTCAGCATTCACCTGCTGCGATAAAGAAGCAAGATGGCCCTGGCTGGTGCCAGGGATTAGTGATGGGCTGCAGAGCTCTCCACCACCCCAGGCCAGCAGCAGCAGCTTGAAGTCAGTCGAGAGGATCGATGATGGCCAGTCGTTTCTGTATCACACGAAGTATGAGCTGGGGAGGGTGGAGGTTCTCAGCCCAGTTCTGAGCAGGCAACTGGCCACGTCACGTGCTAGTCTGCTTCCTGCCGATGCCTCTTATCAGCCAGCAGCGACATCCTCCTGCACACGCGGATGCCCTTTTCTCATTTGACTCTTCTTCAAATGACGTTTCTCCTCCCTCCAGCCAACATGACCACAGGCCACCCTGGGAAGAGGTATCTGGAGAGCCAGTCACAGCTAATTTGTCTGCAGGCCTCCTTGGGTACCTCAGACTTAGAGACGGCCGCCTGCTTCCTTCAGCTGCTTGCCAGACGGGGTACAGCTCCACGCTGGTGTCGCTGGGTTTCCCAGAGGGGTAACCAGAGATGTGGTATTTACAGTAGTGCAAAGTTGCTGTATGTGCTGTCAGCGTCCCCTCGGTCACCGTGCGACTGACTCATGGGTGTTCTTGCTGCAATGGCAGGACCTGATGTGGAAAACAAGCATTAGGAGGGATAAAGGAGACAGGGAAAGAGACACTGGTCAGGATCAGGAGGCTCAACCCAGTTTTCTTTCGCCCAGCTGCGGGATCTGCAGGAGCGGCATCTCCGTTCCCACTCCCCACCCTAACAGGAAAAAAATGCTTTTTCTTCCAAAAGAAATGGCGAGTCAGGGCCCTACAGGAACACAGCTGTGCATGCGGCCCAGCGCACATACCCTGCCTGGGCTATATTGCCCCGTCCCAGAGCACCCTCTTGTGGCTCTCTAGTCTGACGCCTGCCTGTGACGTACAGCTGGTACACGGTAGGTTGCTGATCAGGACTGGCTCCTGTGCTTCCTTCCCAGAGATACACCAGAGACGTGTTCACTGTATGATCATGTAAGGTACTGCCAGGAGTGGCTGTTGTGAGCTTACAAGGTGTGTTACACATGTCAGGACCTAGCAGCTCAACAGTATAGTCCAGTTTAACCTTCTTTATACAGCCACTGGGACTTGGCCTTCCTGCTAGATTCCCCTAACATCCAGCCCCTTCCCGAGCGAAAGTGGCCTCCGTCCAGTCTATTGCCATGTCCTGCACCAATGTTCAAGCCAAGGTAGGAAATTCCAACCAGTTTTCTGCCTCGTTAGATCTTCCCTCCAGTCCCAGTCATGGCCACCAAATGGAGTCCAGAATTTGGCTACCACCAGACCTGTTTCTCCACCGCTGTGTTTAGGGTCCTCCTCCTCTGCCATGTTCTTCAGGACCTCTCATTCCTGGGGCACCAACCGCTCCCCTTGAATCTGGTTGCTGTCCTTTCCTCTGGTCCCTAACTCTCAGAGACAGCTTCCCCTCAGTTATGGCCCATTCCAGGCACTGGTCCTATCCCCTGCAGCTATGTCTCCTTTCTCAGAACTTCTGGATGGGGTCTGTGATGCGAGCAGACCAGGTCACGCCAAGGTCCCCATGTCTCAGCAGAACACTGACAAATACACGGCCGCAATCAGTCTGGCTCAGCTGTACATTAATATTGTTAAAACTGGTATGAGGGTAATAAGAATGTGTTTTGTGCTTAGACTTTACTGAATACTTGTTAGTTGCTGCCTGCACTAATCTGACAACATCTGCATCCCGTATTGTAAGGTGCTATTTGAGCAGTTGTATTGTGAGCCTCTGTGACCGCGTAAATCATCAGACTGGAGAGAGACAGTAACTTGTGTGAAGTGCTGGTCTCCAACAGCAGGTGTTACGTCCTGCCTGTTGTCAAGAAGTGTGTTGTCAGATGCTCCCGGTGTGGTGCTCTGCTCTCTCCTTGTTGGTATCACTCGGCTGCGTGCGTGTGTTCCCTCTGAGTGCTGCCCCAGCTCTGCGCAGATAGCTGACACAGCAGACCCGAAGAGAACCCCCAGTGACCACAGAGTCTAGTAAGGTACGAAGGCACGTCGGCCAGGTTTATTGCCGTATTGGATACAGTAGTAGTTCTCCGCAGATTACTGGAGTTCTTACCGAGCATACTACAAATATGTACCCACGGTCAATGGCTCGGCTCGTCAGTGCGGGACTTCCACTGTCCCCTCGGCCGACAGACATCACCCAGGGATTACATTCTTATACACAGGTACGAACAAGTTACACATCACTCCTGACGTATTGAGGTGCAACCCTCTACGTAACCAAGATTACAACCCCTTTACGTGTAGGTGCCGCCTCTCACTTGTAATGTTGGTTAGAACAAAACAAACTCTATCCGTCATATTACCCTTTTTGCCCCTGTCATTGGGATGGGTCAGTCTGTTCCTTGTTATCTGTATGGATGTGCAAGTATGTGAATGTTCTGATCTCTAGTGTTCAGTACCTTTTAGGTACGTATCTTCTTGCAGCATCAGCCCTTTCCTTGCCAGCTTCTGTGAGCAGGCCCTGCCTCTGGCTCACAGCTTCACTTTGCTTTATGTTAGCAAAGTCTTGACTATTACTTTAGTTCAGGCCTCAGGCCTCATACTGGGCCTTTATCAGGGCCTTCACTTACTACACTGCCCAGCTGGGAAGGTGCATTGACACCTGACAGACCACTGTGGGACATTAAAGAGGACAAAAGACATTGGCTGGTCTGCCCTCCCTCCGTGAAGACGAGTCATGCAAGTGGATTCCTCCCGTCCCCTGAGTTCACAGCCCAGAGCACATGGGAGGAAGGGAATAAAAACCCTTAACAAGAACGAACTAGATCACTGTGATGCCTGGACTCCGGAGCGGCAAGGTTTCTAGGCATAAGCAAGAGAACCCCCATGTGTAGCCTGAGTTAGGCCTAAAGGACATACAAAGCTTGCTTATCATAGAAGCTTTGCATTATCTTTCTAATTTAAGATTGAACTCATTAGTGTATCTATGTTGACCTGCTTTAACCTTGTAAACGACTCTCTTGTTTCCCTTTTAATAAGTCTGTAGATAATTTATCATAGGATTGGCCACAAGCTTCTTTGGTGTGAGATCTAAGGTGCAACTGACCGGTCCATCGGGACTGGGAGCGACCTGAATATGGTGTGATTCGTGCTGTAAGGGACCAGCTGTCACAAAGGCAGGCTCACGAAGGGGCCAAGAGCGATCGACGCAGCCAGGGGGATGGTCTGTGAGTCCACCACTAGGCTGTTATGGTGCCTGAGGAGTTTACACTGGATAACTGGTTGGAAATCTAAATACTGAACTGACAACCACTTGGTTTGTGCTCTGCTTCCTAACAGTCTGCCCCAAGGTTGTTCTCATGCCCTTGAGCCCGGGCAGGACAGCATGGCAGGGTCTGCTCTGAGCTCATCTCCCAGGTAAGGACCCAACACTTCCTCACTCCTGGGTCTTCTTACCTTGACTGCCATCCACTTCCATCCGTTTCCTAAATCCCCTCTTCCACCTGACCACCCCTCCCAGATGGTACAGACCAGGTGGATCAAGCGCTCCAGGTGTTCAACAACCATCAGTTCCAAACTGGGATTCCCTAATCAGCCCTGGCTCAGTCTAATTCCCCCATCCCTCCCTGTAGATGGATGAGGGCCCCTGAAAGGGGCCAAGTCACCCCATGACGCAACCCGACAACAATAGATCTGTGCATACAGTCCTGCACACGTAAGCTAGTCTACAACAACAAACCGCTGTGTGCGGCCCACTGTCGCTGAGCAAACCTGCAATAACGAACCACGGTTCAGGGCTCACGTCACAAGACCCCACAGTAACAAGAGTTTGCACCGCTCCGTTCTCATGTGTGGTGCACAGTACAAGAGATTTGAGCAACCTGCTCCAGGAAACCACTGCAGGCAGGACAGTGCAAGATAATGACGATAATGAAACCGATTTTGGGGTCAAGCTTTCAAGGTATTATGAGAAACAGCAAGGGGAACAAAATGACTGGAGACATTATGGAACACACTGTGATGCTGCAGCCTATATGGTTTTATAAAAATATGCTAATGAGTGAATATAATGTAACTGGAATACGCTTCATCTAAAAGATCTCTTGTAAGGTATCATTACAAAGCTTATAATCTACTGAGTGTGGTCATCCTATTTGTATAAAGCTACCACTCTTGTTTCTGGGACTAAAAATATGAAATAGAACCCTGACGACCTATTGGAATTGTGCAAAGTGTGGGCTATTAATGGTGGTTTGGAATCTTGATGGCTCCCATTAACCAGGACAATTGTCTGCAGATGGGTGTGTTTTACCTGTAAGTCTTCCTGTATGTGTGTGTGCTGGCAAGTGGGCAATGAAATCTTGCAGTGATGTGTGATCATGTCTCCTGAACTGGAATCCATCTTTAACCTGGTGCTTTTCCCATTGAGGAGGAGGGGTGGGAACCCAGAGAGGGACAAAGGATTCCTGCCTTGGGCAAAAGATCTATAAGTGGGTGGAACAGAACAAAGGAGAGGAGCCATCATGAAGAATCCCCCAGCTACCGCCTGAGCTGGAACAAGGGCTGTACCAGGGGGAAGAATTGTGCCCAGGCCTGGAAGAGGTCCAGTCTGAGGAAAAAACTTACTGAAGCATCTCTGAGAGTGAGATTATCTGTATTCAGTCTGATCAGACATAGATTTGCACGTTTTGTTTTATTTTGCTTGGTAACTTACTTTGTTCTGTCTGTTACTACTTGGAACCACTTAAATCCTACTTTCTGTATTTAATAAAATCACTTTTTTACCTATTAATTAACTCAGAATATGTATTAATAACGGGGAGCAAACAGCTGTGCATCTCTATCAGTGTTATAGAGGGCCAACAGTTTATGAGTTTACGCTGCATAAGCTTTATACAGGGTAAAATGGATTTATTTGGGTTTAGACCCCACTGGGAGTTGGGCATCTGAGTGTTAAAGGCAGGAACACTTCTGTGAGCTGCTTTCAGTTAAATCTGCAGCTGTTTAGGGCAGGTAATTCAGACCCTGGGTCTGTGCTGGAGCAGAAGGGCTTGTCTGGCTTAGCAAGACAGGGTGCTAGGGTCCCGAGTTGACAGGGAAAGCAGGGGCAGTAATCTTGGCACATCAAATGGCAGCTCCCAAGAGGGTTTCTGTGATCCAAGCCATCACACGTACCATTTACAAGTCGTTAGAAATCAGAGTTCATCCATCTGAAAGGAAGTTCCCATTGCAGTGGGGGCTGCCTGCCGGAAAACAAAACCAGTATCAGTCAGTTAGTGCCTATGCAAATCTATGCCACTGCTAATGGCTTCCAGCTGCATTCCATTCCCTGGCCTCTATGTGAACCCTGCAATCATGTTAATACATGCAATAGGCCCCCCTCCCACTTCCTCTCCAAGCAGAAAATATACCCAAAGGCTGAGAATCATGTGCTTATGAGAGCAGGAGACTTTGCTTTTATAGTAAAAATTAAAATGCATTTGTCTGGTGTAAAGTAGGCAGTGCTCATGTCTGTAACAGCAAGCGCTACGCAGGGCCAGCTCCAGGGTTTTTGCTGCCCCAAGCAGCAACAACAACAAAAAAAAAAAACAAAACCAAAAAAACCCAAAAGAGTCACGATCGCGATCAGCTCTACTGTCGCCGCTTCAGTCTTCAGCGGCTGGTCCTTTGCTCTGAGAGAGTGAGGGACCCACGCTGAATTGCCGTCAAAGAGCTGGACGTGCTGCCCCTCGCTGTTGGCCGCCCCAAGCACCTGCTTGCTGGGCTGGTGCCTGGAGCCGGCCCTGGCGCTACGTGAGCTAAAAACCTGAGATACAAGCCGAGCTGTAGCATGACTCACGAGGGGTAAGCACTGCACGCTGTTTTATCGCAGGGGTCACTCATCAATGTTGGGTTCTGCAGGCTGATTTGCTCTTGCAGGGTTGCCCACGAGTGCTGAGCTATACACGCTGTGTTACTGGAGGGTTGCTCACAAGCACTGAGCTGTGCACACTGGTTTGTTGTTGTGGGGTCACTCCTACATGCTGGGTTATGCACACTGGTTTGTTGTTGTTGTAGGGTTGCTTATGAGCACTGTACTACAGAATTTAAAGATAGAAAAAAATCCTCACAACCCCTCCAAACTCCCTGGCTGATACAACAGGCTTTTATAGTTGCTGAGGCCAGCCCCCAAGAGGAGACATGTTCCGCTGTCTGGAGAGGCTCACGACCTCAGGCCAGGCTGTCAGAAAAAGGCAGATACCTCAAGCTGGTGGTGCGTTCTGTAGTTAGATTTCACCAAGCCAGTGACAAATGTGCACACCTGGATCACTGTACCAGTCTTACCCTGGAGTCACAGACAGTCCTCTCAGACTCTCCAGTCTATCTTGCCACCCAGACACTGTGATAAAAGGCAGTGGTGCAAGCAGAAATCGTTTCTTGCTGGTACTGCACTCATGGGAGGTACACAAGAGGGGGACGTGACCCTCCATGTGACTCCTCCCCACTCCGCCCCAGCCCAGGGCCCCCAAGCTCTCCCCACCCCCTCTGACAACCCCCTTTGTATATATAAACATCAACATGCGTAACTACTCACTTTCCCCCCACGTGTAGAATTCAGTCTGTTTATATGGAACATGGGAGTTGGGTGAGGAGCCATTTCTGCATATAGACTCATACGTACGACCTATTAAAAGACAAATATTATGGAGACCTGTATCCTAACCTGCTTTAGGGTATTGTATCCAAACACTGCATTACAATGGAGGATTCGACTTCCTTTATAGGAACAGACTCTGGAAACACTTACCAGCCCACAAAAGCAGTCCATAGTCATGCAAATAGTCCCAGTGTCTTCGGTGGGATTGATCAAATGATTGAGGGTTTACAGGATTAGGATCCAAATTTGTAAATTGTTCTGGGTGATACTGACAATGCCTGAGCTGTCAGATCAGAAGGAGCTTCATTCGAATACAGGTGGGCAGATGTGCGATAAGTCTGAGCTCCAGCGAGTAACCTATTTTCAGCAACGTTCTTGGCAGATTCCAGAGGCAGGCAGTTTAAGGCCATCAGTGTCCAGCATTATAATCTTCACTTCCAGTTCTCTCTCTCACAAAGCTGGAAAATGAGGCATCTGTTTTCTTTGTTTTGCTGCTCCAGTTCCAGTTAACAAAATGCATGTTAGACTAGTTTGGCTGCAAAGAAGAATTCTGTGCACACTGGGGACACCACCTGATTCCTGTCAGGCTGCAGAACTGGGCTGACATCAGAATCCAAACATCCTCTGGTCAGTGCAAGCAGAGGCGTTCCTCTACTGATTTGGACTTGATGTGATGCAGTATGGATCTCATGGACAAATAGTTCAGACCAATGGAGAGAAACAGAATCAAAACCACTATTTAAAACACCTTCCATTCGCCCCACCCCTCCCCTCTTGAGGACTCCTGATCAACTTAACAGCACAACACATATGCTAACAAATTTAAACAAAGCCTTTAAGTTTGTTAGCATATGAATTGTGCTGTTAAAGTCATGTAAAGAATGAATGCCCTCCCTAGCTGTGTTCTGCTCCTTAAGGAGCAGAGTGCAGCCCCACCCATCCCACTCCGGAGGGGGCCCTAGCCCCAAGGCTTTCCGGTACCTCATACCTGCTAAAAATCTCTTGCTGGTACTGTGTACTGCAGGGCACTGCCGTACTTGCACTCCTGATAAAAGGTCACTTAAAAATCCACACTGCAGCAGGTTGATTCCAGTCCCAAAAGACCAGTCACTTACCCCAGATCAATTGGTACACTACACCTTACACCAAAGACAACACTGACAGCCAATTCTATAGTAAATCAAAGGTTTATTAGCTAAGAAAAGCAGGTAAACTATATGCACAGGTGAGCCACAGTCTGTAATTCCAAACGGTAGCAGTGATGTAATAAAGAGCCAGTTTCCCCAAAGTCTTTTCAGAGTACCCAGATTGTGTCTGGGGATCTCCGCTTTGTATCTAGTGCACTTCCCTGTCAGAGTCCAAACAGTCCAGAGAGGCAGGATATTCTTATCGCTTCTTCTCATAGAAAACAAGCAGACAGTTTCACTACCCACGTGGGCTTTTCCTTTGGTGACGGTGAATGAGGAACACACCTTGAGTCTCTGACCTCCAGTCATCACACACAATGGCCACTGGCTTTGAAATTAGCACTTTTCTGTTAAAGTTCTTCCTTTGCATTCAACAAGGCTTCTTTCTTGTCTGACGGGTTAGTTAGTTACAGGGTCTACATAACGTAAATCTTTGCTCCAGTACTATAATGGGACACTGATAAGTGAAAACAACGCAGGTAACATCCCACAAGTTTTCACGGTGTTTAAACCCCAAATACACTCGTATACATTTAACAATCCCTTTGATCTATACTAAGACACAAGTGAATTGGCTTGGGGCTCAGGCCGGAGCTGGCACCTGGTCTGCCAGTGTCATAGCTGAGACCAGCCCCTAGGAGGAGACATGATCAGAAGCACTACGCCAGGCTATTGCCCACATATTGAGAGGCTCAGGCTCCGAAGTGGGACGCAGGAGCTCGGAGCTCAGTTTCTGACTCTGCCACAGACTCTTTTTGACCTTAGGCCAGTCATTTAAGCCATTTGTACACTGGAGATAATAATCTGTCCTTTCTCCCATCTCCTCTCTGTTTAGACTGCAAGCTGCCTGGGGCAGGGACTGTTTCATACGAGGTGTCTGACCCTGGCTAGGGTCTCCAAGAACTTCTGGAAAACAAATAGTGGGTAAAGTATCTCCCAGTGCAGCCCCGAGAGCTGCTGGCAGACCTTCCTCCCCCTCAGCTGCCTGCCTCATTCAACAGGATGCTGCTAAGATGGGCCCTGAGCCCGGTGTGTTTTAAAGGCCCAAGGAATCAATAATCATTTGTGTGCCAGACTCTCATTTAACGTCAGCTCCTGCTGCGAGCTCCTGAGGGCAGCTGAGTCTTTAAAACCTCCCCCTGATTTTAATCACATTTCAGAGGCAGGCAGACACCGCTGGGCTTGTGCTCTTTATTGGAACAGACCAATGCAGATCACTCCTGAGTGGGACAATGGCAGGCTTACGGAGAAGCAACAACACTCTGCCCATCACCTTCCAACCAAGGGCCTCCATGTGCTTTACGTGCATGAACGAATGAAGCCTCACAATGTCCCTGAGAGGTAGGTAGGTAGGTCTCTTACCCCCCTTTACAGATGGGCAAACTGAGGCAGGGAGAGTGGCTGAGTCAGCAGTGTGCCCCTGTTGCCAAGAAGGCCAACAGCATATTGGGCTCCATTAGTAGGAGCATGGCCAGCAGAACGAGGGAAGTGGCATTGGTGAGGCCACACCTGGAGTATTGCATCCAGTTTTGGTTCCCCCACTGCAGAAGGGATGTGGACAAATTGGGGAGAGTCCAGCGGAGGGCAACAAAAATGATTAGGGGGCTGGAGCACATGACTTATGAGGAGAGGCTGAGGGAACTGGGATTATTTAGTCTGCAGAAGAGAAGAACGAGGGGGAATTTGATAGCAGCCTTCAACTACTTGAAGGGGGATTCCAAAGAGGATGGAGCTCGGCTGTTCTCAGTGGTGGTAGATGACAGAACAAGGAACATGGTCTCAAGTTGCAGTGGGGGAGGTTTAGATTGGATATTAGGAAACACTATTTCACTAGGAGGGTGGTGAAGCACTGGAATGGGTTACCTAGGGAGATGCTGGAATCTCCAACCGTAAAAGGTTTTTAAGGCCTGGCTTGACAAAGCCCTGGCTGGGATGATTTAGTTGGGGATTGGTCCTGCTTTGAGCAGGGGATTGGACTAGATACCTCCTCAGGTCTCTTCCAATCCTGATATTCTATGACATTTCCACGTTCATGGCAAGTTGGGATGAGACTAGACCTCTTGACTCCTCAGCTGCCGCTCTAGCCATGGTGCCACAACTTGACACATTTGATAGACCTCTTCATCTCAGCTTGCAGCTCGGGGCTGTACTGCCCTGGTAGGTTGGAGACTGTGGGGATCAGCTGATAAAGTATCCCCAGCACAAGTGATGTGACATCTAGTGGTAGATTTGGAGTGAGTAGGGCTCCCCGTGCTCAGCTTCATATTTGGGGTCCCTCCTTGGGACCCAGCCAAGAAAAAGAACACTCTCTCCTATCTCCCCCTGCCCTCGTTTTTCATTCTTTTTTTCTTCCTCCTCCTCTAAGTAATAGCAAGTAAATGAAAATAAAGTGAGGTACCTTGATTGTTCTTGTAGTCTAACTTATTTTTCCACAGACCACTTGAAAGTCACAGATAGTCTTGACGGACCACTGAGTGATCTTTACAAATACTGTAAAAAAAATGTTTGGGTGCGGGGTCTGGCCAGGAGCTAGGGTGAGGGAGGGGGCTCAAGATTGGGGCAGGAGGTTGGGGCGTGGAGCGCTTACCCGGGGCAGCTCCTGTTTGGTGCAAGGGGTGCAGGTGGGAATGCGGGAGGGTGCAGGAGATCCCATTTGATGCTCAGGATGGGGGTGGGGATGTGGGGGGTTCAGGAGTCAGGGCACGGGGTGGGGGAGCTGGGGAGGTGTGAGGGGTCAGGGTGGGCATAGGGCTGGGGATGTGGTCTGGGGTCATGGGGGTGCTCACGAAAGGGGCTGGAGGGGGTATGCCCCGATTCCAGCCCCTTCCCCAAGACCCCACCCCTGCCTCTTCTTCTCCCTGGAGTGGTGAGGTGCTGAGGCTCCGCTCTTCTCCCTCCGTCCTCCCGGCAAGCAGCTGATCGGCAGCAGGGGGTCGGGGGAGGGAACTCAGCACACTCGGGAAAGAGGTGAGGGAAGAGCTTGCCTGCCGGCAGAGCTTGCCCTGCTGCAGCAGGAGCCGGCAGCACTAAGCTTCCGCCCCCGGGGGGGGCGGAGAAGGCCGGGATCCCCTTGGACCGTGGGCCTCGTGCCGTGGTAAATCAGGTACAGAGTAAGGTGATTCCAGCTTTTCACCAAACCCCGACATTCTAATGAATTATGTGCCCCCCCTCCCCCACAGTCTCTGCCCATTCCCCAACAGTGATCCCAGCCAAAACATCTGATGGACCCCCAAACCTGCATCCAATCCGCTGCTTCCCACTCCCCAACACATGTCATTGCTTTCTCCCAGTCCCTAAAATTGGCACTGTCCCACCCAACACCGCTCTGCCCCCACCCACCCCCCAACATCAGTTCTGATCCAGGGGTCTCTTCTGGCTTTACGATTGATGAAAGCCAGTCCTAGGAGGGTTGAACCTTTGAGCCTATGGGGAGGGGTCACCTGGAGGGGGGGCAATGGGTTAGGGATGGACCAATGAGGAGCACGAGGGGCGGGACTGCGAGACTCTGTGACTGGCACCCAGGGCTCCCCCCATGTGCTTCCCTGCGACCCCCGTGCGCTGCTGGGGGCCCCACTGCCCAGGGGCTGGATCCCACCCCACTCACTGCCCCCTTGGCATAACCGTATCCTTGGGCCCACTCCCCACCCCCTTCCTGTCTCCATCCCCTGTGCTGAATTCAGACTGAGCTCTCGGCCGCGGACACTGCGACTGGGTTCCGAGCATGTACAGAAAAGACCGAGTTGTCCCTGCTGAGGTGTGTCCTCCCCCTGTGCGGGCAGGTGCTTTACCTCCACCTGGGCACAGCTGTGCCCACCTGCCTCTCCCTGTGTGCTCAGCCCCCTCTTCCACACAGCCGTGGGCTGTGTTGTGAACTCTGCCAAATGTATGGAGTAGGGGGACTCCAGGTGTCCCCCCAACCCCAACATTCTAATGAATTCATTATGTGTCCCCTTCCCCACAACATCTGCCCATCCCCAAGATCAACAATTATCCCCACTCAAACCCCCAATGTGCCTCCTAAGCCCTCATCAGATCTGCTGCCTGCCTTCCGCTCGCCAACACACGTCACTTCCTTCCCCCACTCCCTAAAATCAGAGCTGTCCCTCCTCATCAGTTCTTTCTGCTCCCACCCCTGCTTCCAATATCAGTTCCGGTCACACGGGTCCCTTCTGGCTTTACAATCAATGAAAGCCAGTCTTAGAGGTTTTGGACCTTTGAGAGACTGGTGCAAGCAAGGCAGGAGCAGGGGGACTGGGGCAGGGTAGGTGAGGGTAGAAAGAGGGCTGAGGTAGTGGGGATTGACTGGGACTGGTGGGAACGGGAAGGGGGTATGACATGAGGGGGCGAGGGTAGCTGGAGTGGACTAAAGGGGGCAGGAAGAGGCTGGAGGGGACCAGGGCAGATGAGGAGGCAGGGCAGGTGGAGGGGTGGCATAGGAGGAGGCTGGGGGGAATGGGACAGGTGAGGGTGTGGGAAGGGACCAGAGCAGGTGGCAGGGCGGGATACAAAGGGGGTGGAGGGAATGGGACAGATGAGGGGGCAGGAAGGGGACGGGGGCAGGTTGGGTGGGACAGGAAGGGGCAGGTGGGGTGGGCACAGGTGTGGGAACAAGACAGGAAGGGGCCAGGGTACTCTGACAGGTGGGGTAGGAAGGGGCCAGGGGAAGGTGGGGATGGGGTATTGGGACAGATGGGGGTGGCAGGGGGAAGGGGTACAGATGAAGGGGCAGAAAAGGGGCAGAGGAACCAGGGGAAGGTCGGGGCAAGTGGGGGGGTGGAAAGGGGAACTGGGGAAGGGTGGGGGTGGGCGCACTTTGGACAAGGTGGGCCAGGAGGGAAGGAAGACATAGGGGGGGCTGGGGACAGGCAGCGGGGGTTGGGAAGGGTCAGGTAGATGGGAAGGCAGGGTAGAAAGTGGGGAGGCAGAGCACAGCTATGAGGCTCCCACCCCACCCTCACCACTGCCGTCACCTGCTCCGCATTGGCCCCGATCCCGCCGCACCTCCAGATTGCAACCTATGCTAGACTATACCAAACAAGGCACTGCTGAACAACTGACGCATATCTTTGTCAGGGAATAATACTGAGGCCTTTACCAAACCCGCAAACCTCTGGGGGAGCATCAATCCACACCACATGCTACCCAGATTCACGCAAAATCCCATTCTCAAACTTTCCTCCGGCTGGCTGAAGCATGGGTGCTGGAGCCAGCACTCCTGAGTTCTTGAGCCAGCTCAGACAGAGCACTCTTATTGTGGCACTGAGCACATGGGAAGGAGGACCGCTGAGGTTCAGCTAGGGTTTGGAAGGTTTTCAGATAGGGACAAGGCCGGAGACAATACACATGGGAGGGTCCTGGTGAAGAAGTCCCCTTTGAACCTCCCAGCTGCTTGGGAAGGCAAGTGGGTGCTAAGACTCCTGTCAGGGGGTGCAGTCCCCTGGCCGTACTGTTCAAGGGCTCTGTTTTTGCATTCCCCCTACTCCGCCCCCATTCCTCTCTCACTCCCATCTCATTCCCCTGCCTCCCAGCTGCCAGAAGAGGGAGAAAATTGCTTCACTTACCCCTCTAGGCTGCTGCAATGGTAGGGTGTCTGCTACTCTACCCTTCCGCCCTAGGCTCCATAATTTTGGGCAGCTCCTCCCTCCTCCAACACAACCTCCACTACCAGCCTCTGCAGCAGCTCAGGCTGTGGGAAGCATGAAATTTACATCATCTTGTCAGTTTCAAACAGCCACCCTTAAGTTCCCAAAGCCTGCAGTGAAAATCAACAGGGTCTTTCTCCACTTCTCTGCTGCCTCCTTAGCAGAGTCCTGAGCAGCACCAGGTGCTCCAGAGTTGTCCATCAAAGATTCAAGATACAGCTGGCCCCCACATCAGGTTGCATGCTGGGGCAAAATTTTCTCTTCTCTCAAGGCAGGGCTTAGAAACACATGGCACCAATTTTCAGAGGCGCTGAGCACCCAACCACAATTCCACTGGAGCTGAGTGCCCTCGAAAAGTTGGGCTATTTAAAACAAAACAAAAAAGAACTAAAAGCTTGGATTTCCTGCTTATGAAGCTAAGGTTCATGCCCCAGACTCACCAGGAGGTCGCAGAATTGAGTGCGACGATAGATTGTCTAAATGCCATGTAACTCCTACCTATGTAGGATTCTCACCTCTTCTAAACACAGACTCTGCTTTGAGCACGTCTACCAGCCAATACGCATCGGCTTCAAATCCAGCGTTCCCTGTATCTCAAGGTACTAAATGATCGCAAGAATTCCTAATCTTTTCCATTTAACCGACCTCATCCCTCATCACACCCTCAACCCCAGCACTTCTAGCAGCCAGGCTACAAGAAAACATACCATGCAGACGATTATACCCATAGTAATATATTGGGAGAGGTCACCAATGCACCCCAGAATGCATTCACATTACCTCTCTCCATATCTCCTTCCCGGCACATGAGTTACGCATCACGTGCAGCGTGAACAGACATTTCCCTGGCAGGGCTGCTATGCATTGCGAAGAGAGAGGCTCCCAGCTGTGGTGTCTCTGCTCTCTCCTTGTTTGGTATTTACTCGGCTGCGTGCGTCTGGTGCGCCCCGCATGTTTGCGTCGCCAGCTCTGCAGATAGCTGATGCAGCAGAACGCGACGAGAACCCCCATGACCACAGAGTCTAGTAAAAGGTGTGCAAGGCACGTGC
This sequence comes from Chelonoidis abingdonii, assembly GCF_003597395.2. Classification (NCBI taxonomy): domain Eukaryota; kingdom Metazoa; phylum Chordata; order Testudines; family Testudinidae; genus Chelonoidis; species Chelonoidis abingdonii. Next base: position 145,244,733 of record NC_133773.1, on the reverse strand, counting down.
CGACCCAGGTTTATTGCCCTTTGGACACAATTGCAGTTCCCCCGTAGATTACTTAGTCTCCGGGCGTACTAAACGAGGAAGTGCCCTCTTGACAATGGACCTCGCTTTACGTCAGTGGCGGGGACTTCCCTGCCCCTAGGCCGGCGCAAAGACATTGCGACTAGGGATGCAATTCTTATACACAGGTAAAACAAATTACACCATCCACTCCATGACGTATTGCAGGTGCAACCCTTTACGCTAGGTAAGGTACACACCCCTCTATCGGTAGCAGGTGCTGCCTCTCACCTTGTACATGTTGTTAAAAAACAACATTATCCATCATCATACCCTTTTTGGCCCTGTCATTGAGATGGGTCAGCCTGTCCTTGTTAATCTGTGTGGATTGTGCATAGAAGTGAAGTTCTTGATCTCTATGTTCATACTTTAGGTACGTATCTTCTTGACGCATCAGGCCTTTCTTGCCACCTTCTGGAGCAGCGGCCTCGCCTGCTGCCTTAAAGTTTAACTTGCTGTTATGTTAGCAAGTCTTGACCATTATTTAGTTCAGGCCTTAGGCCTCATACCAGCCTCTAAACCAACTGGTTTATGTCTCAGGGCCTCGCTTACTAACACCAGCCAAGCCAGCTCAGCAACAGCCCTGGTCCGCCCACGGCTCGCGTGCAGAACCACAAGGGCAAGGGAAACAACATGAAAAGGAAGACCACTAGCGACACAGCGGAGAAGATTACCAGCTACAGAGCAGGCGCTGGCGGTCACAACTTTCTGCATTCTACCGGAGCTGCAGCGTGAACTTTGCTTTGGCTTCCACTCTCCCAGCCTGCCTCTAACAGCAAGCCAGCCAGAGGACCCCGCAGGCAGCAAACCGACCCTGCCTTGGAGAGAGCAGAAGAGTTTCTCTTGAGTGTAACAGGGACACTCCACTCCCCACGAGATCCAGGGAAGAGAAGGGTGGAAGGAGGGGGAGGAGGAGAGTCAGGGCATTACAGAGGCAACCACAAGAAGGAGGGAGAGCTGAGGCAGGAAAACTGAAGTGGGGGAAGCAAGCAGAAGGGCCATGAGAGGGGACTGGGATAGGATGAGGCAGGACGAGACTGGTGCAAATGGTGGCAGCAGGGGGCGTGGGGGGGGCAGAGGAGGACAGGAAGAGGCTGTATCGGGATGGACGGCCAGGTGGGAAGAGGGCATGACATTGAGGGGCGAGGTAGCGGATGGACTAAAGGGGAACCGAAGGGCTGGGGGGGACGAGGAGCATATGAGGACAACATAGAAGGGGACCAGGGATGGGACGTGAGGTGTGGTATGAGGGGATGGAGAAAGGAAACAGATGCGAGAGTGGAAGGGCAGGACGAACGACAGTGTGGGTGGCGGGAAGGATGACCGGGGCGAGGGGGGGGGGGACTGGAGACAGGTGGGGGCGCAGAAGAAAGGTGGGTGGGCCACTGGAGAGATGTGGGGCACGAAGGGACTGTTGCAGACAGGAGCAGGGCAGATGAGTGGGTCGGGCATGGTCCCGCATGCGGTGGGAGACCGGCTTCAAAGCGTGAGGGGCCCGGGCCCTAAAAAAAAAAAACTCGCCCCGGCTGGTGGGACGGCCCACGTGGGCGCGAGGAACCCCTGTAGGACAGATCGCTGGCAGGAAGGACCGGCAGCGCGGAAGGGACACTACCGCCGTCAGGGGCCGGACTGCGTGAGCTGCGGAAGGGGGCCCACGAGCACGGTGCCCGACAGGGCCGGGGCCGAGCGACCTAGGACAGGTGGGGGCATGGACGATCGAACTGATAGGAGGGGGCGGGGCGCGGTTACCTCAGGATCCGCCGAGGCCCGTCCGGGGTCCTACGCTCTAACCCCAGAGGCCTCCGGGGATCCCCTTCCAGCCTGCCATTCGGTGGCTGCCGGCAATCTTGTACCCCCCCGGAAACCTGCCGGAGTCCCGCGTGGGGGATGCCGGGCGATCGAGACTGGGCTTTACCCCCGGTCCCCCCCGACCGAGTAAGGCCCACACCAATCTGCCGGATCGCGGTAGGCCGGGAAACTCTGGCCGGCAACTGGACTGCGGAGCCCACCCCTGGCCACGCGGGGGGCGCGGTAGTGATGTGAGGCAGCGGACGGGGTGCGGGAAGGGGGGCGGGGCGAGGCTAGAACGTTGCGGGGCTGGGCCTGGCAAGAAGCGACTGGGAGCCGGGGGCACGTCCGAGGAGCCGGAGGCTGCGGGAGGCGATCTAGAGCAGTGGGGGAGGGACTGGACAGGATCGGGGCCGAAGGAGAGCAGATGGGAGCGGGGCGATGAAAGAGTGGGGGGCGTGTACTGGACGGGGTAGAGGGGTGGGGGAGATGAGCAGGTGAGGGGCGGGAAGGGGCCCCAGGGAAATTGGGGCGGGCACTGGACAGTGCGGAAGGGGACCGGGGCACGCGCGGGGGGGGGCAGTACCGGAGTGGAGGGCCGGGGGTGCGGGGAGGCCGGGCACGCGGAGGTCTCCGGCCCCGACATCACCGCCCCAGCGCTCAGCCCCGCAGCGCTGCCACACCCCGCGCCACCGCCTCCGGCCCCCGCCCGCTCCGCATCCCGATCCGCCCCGCCTCCTCGGCGCTCATTGTCCAGGCTGTTCCGGGCCGAGAGAGCGCGAGCCCCCCCATCGGGGAGGAGCGGGAATCCCTGCGGGCGTACCTAGAGGAGGGGTCACCCTGGGCGGGGCGATGGTTAGGGCATGGACCAATGAGAGCACGAGGGGGGACTGCGAGACTCTGGTGACTGGCACACCAGGGCTCCCCCATTCTTGTGCTCCTGCGACCCCCGGCGGCTCTGGCGGCCCACTGCCTGCCAGGATGGGTCCGCCCCCACCACTGCCATCCCCCTTCCGCCCCCGCCCCGCCCACTGCCCCGTCCCATCCCATCCCCACCCCCTTCCGGTCCCCGCCCCCCGCTTGCTGACTCTCGGCCGCGGACACTGCGACGCGCTCCGAGCGTGTCCCGAAAAGAGCATTCCTCTCCGAGCTGTGTCGCGGTGCTCTGACATCACACTGGCACAGCTGTGCCCTACGTCTGCCTCCCCCTGGGCGCTCGGCCCGCCCGCCCCGCCCCGCCCGCCCCACCATGCCCTGCTCCTTGCCAGCTCTGGCCAAGTTCCGAGTAGGGGACTCCAGCTTTTCCCCAAACCCAACGATTCTAAATTTTCATTCCTCCCCCCTCTCCCCAACAAACCCCTCCCTGGGGCCCACTCCCAAACACCAACAGCATCCGGGGCCAAAACATCCCATGGCCCAAACCCGCACCCGATCCGCTGCTTCCACGCCCAACAGCACCTCACTGCTTCCCCCAGCCCTCAAATCGGCGCTGTCCCACCCAACACCGCTCTGCCCCCACCCCACCCCAACATCGGTCTGATCCAGGGCTCCTCGGCTTCACAGATCGAGGAACGCCCGTCCTGGGCTGGAGGGTTGAACCTTGCGAGAGACCGTGCCCGTTAAATTGGCAGGAGGCACAATGCCGGGGCCCAGTGGCCATGCAGACATACTGGACTGGTGGCCCTGCCGGGGCGGGCGGCGGCGCGGGGGGTCGGGGGCAGACGACCGGGTCTGCGGTGCAGGGGGACGATGGTTCCCCGAAGCGACCGAGCCTCCCTCTCTCCTCCAGCACCACTCCACAGGGGGTCTCACGAGCCGCTTCTCCCGGCCCCGGCCTGCCTTTTTCCAAGCCTTCATTTGTGCGGTGCCTGCAGCTCTCATGAGGCTGTGAGCTGGTCAGTCAAAGGACAGGCTCGGCGTCCCGGGTTGCTAAGCTTGGTTGGGACAGGATCGGAGCTACTTCTGGCCCGAGAGTGCTCCCCCTTCCCTCCCTCCCCTCACCCCCTCCTCACTCCTGGACCGAGGCTGACCAGCTCAAGCGCCACCTGCACTCACCGCAGGGCAGGTGCCGGGAAACACACTCCGAGGTGTGGTTCCCACCGTCTGAACGCAGCCGGGGTTCTGGGCCCTGCCCCGCGGGCCTTCGTCTCGTTGGGGCCGATCTCGGCAATGCAGTAGGTACCCGGCCGCCTGCGTGGTGCTCTCGAGGTACGCACTGCGCTGTGCGGCGTTTGTCGAGTGAGGCCACGTGCTGACGTTCCGCTCCCTGCGAAGTGATCTTGCTAGCGCGACATCAGGCTACGGTACTCAATGGCCATTTGGTGAGGCCGCGGTCCAAACCCCGCGAGCATCTGACCAGCAGTTATACATGGCAGGCCTCAACAGCGGCTGCCACGGAGCGCCCCAGAATTCTGGCCAGTAATAGAGGATCCCCCCTTCGCTCTGACTCACTCGGTCTGGCCCGGCCCCTGGGGCAAGGCTGAGCACACTGCTGCTCCCCCCCGCCAGGGATGGGGCCGACGACAGCCCTGCATTCGCCGGGAGGGTTACCTGGTGGCCGCTTTGCAAGGAAAACTTGCCAGCCTTTTCCTGCTGCCGCTCCTGGCCCGCGCTGAGAGCAGCTGCCAGGACCCACCCCACCGAACTCAGCTCCGCCCCGGCCCCACGCCCGGGCATCCCCGAGCTACACGCCCGCA
>NC_133773.1:145218366-145240092 GCF_003597395.2 Chelonoidis abingdonii | reverse complement strand
CAGAACCCCCGTCTTGTTTGTGATTGAAATTACAATAATGAGAAATCGCCCACTCTGTCTCTTAAGATTCAACACGGAAATAAAATTGGTTGGGGAAGGTGCGTTGATGTTGATTAGTGGAAAGCTTATAAATGCCTGCAGCTTTATCCATTAGGAGCTCGAGGAAGGAGCCGAAAGCTGATGGAAAATTTTGCACTGTGGAGGTAAGCGACGTGAAAATAGTTTAAAATGGATTCCTCTTTCAAAGTGATTATCTTCTGCCTAGAATGAAATTCAGCTTGTACAGTAACTGACTGACCCAAATTCCCCGTACTAGAAACACGTTTTCCACTGGTGGTTCTGATGCTAAATTATCTTTGATTATTTTTAAATTCAGTTTCCAGCTTGATTCTTTCTCCAAACAGTTTTTTAAATGATTATTCAAAGCGTTCCATGGCAGAACTGACAGCCTGTGTGTGTGTGTGAATCTACATGGAGGGATTAAAGAGGCTGTTTGGTTTAGTGATTAGGACAGGGGGCTGCGAGTGGGTATGGCCCTGGGCATCTATATTCCCAGAGAGCCTTGCGGTGTATAGGCCTGCATATTGAAGGTGATCCTCGCTAAATATTCTGGGTAGTGCGGTCATGGTACTGAGCTCTCTTGTGTTGAGGATTCAGTTGGTGATGATTCAGGGGCTAGCTGCATGCAGTGGTCGTGGGCATGTGCGCACTAGAGAGCTGTGTTGCGACGATGAGGAAAACCAGCAGAGTCCGGCTGGCTGAGGCAGATGAAGGCACCTGCACTGCTCTCTATGGGTGCAGATTGCAAATCTGAAAGCTAAGAACTAGGGAAAGAAGGCCACCCTGTTCTACTAAATATCTAAAAACACGTGTGCGGCTAGACATGCCTCTTTTTGTAGTCTCCTGGTGCCATGCAAACTTGCTGGTCATTTCCCCGGGCACTTGGCCTCCTAAAATCTAGCCATGACTTTGGTTCATGTTCTCCTTCCTCCGCTTCATCGCAGCTCGTGAGCCAATGGCTTGGAAGACATTAGCCTCGGTGTCTGGGTGGTGGCGATCTCACTGCATTAAGCACAGACCTCACCCGGGGCTGCACCGCATGTGGCAGTAATTTATTCACCCCCTTGATGTCTGGGGAAACTGCACATGAGAGAGGAGGCTGACAAATAGCAGAGCCAGGACAGAACCCTAGACTTCTGCTCCAGGGCATACGACACTGCAAAAAAACCCAATGCTCTTAACCGAATTAAAACAGCGAGCAAAATTGGCAATCAGCGTTCAGCAGCTGATTAAAACTTTAGAATGGTTAGAAAGTTATAAAAACTTGCGATTCAAATTGCTACCCAAGGCTGGCCGTGCCTTCAGCCTATTCGAACCCTCTTAGCCACCCGATGTTAACACCACACACATCCTTTTTTTGGCCGTTCGCTATACCCCAGCCCGCTGCCAGATCACACCCGCCTCCTCGCCCTTGTTAGCAGCAGGTGCCACATGGTGTTTTTCCCACTGCGCTGGAAGAACTCTCCTCACTCCAGGGTAACTGTCGCCTTGTCCATCATCTAAACCCTGCTTATTATGTTAGCGTCAGGGTCAGTGCGCGCATGCTGTGGACACCCTTTGTGCGCTCAAACTGTTTGAGCAGCTGGTCTTAGTGCTGGATCTTTCCATTCAGCAAATCACTAAGAATGTTCTTTGCTCTCCGTGCGTGCAAATTCTGCTCTTGCTTGACGAACATACTGAGCATTTCAAAGGCTCCCCCTCGCCCACGCTCTCCGGTATTAACACCTTGTCCTAAGCCAAACCTTCCTCCTCTTTCGCATACTGTCTGCCGGCGAGTATCAGTGGACTCCCTAACCCTGAGCCAGCGCCCCGGCTGTGGTGGGATATGGCCGCTTGGGCTACGACGTGTCCATGGCTCTGCACGGCTTATTGGAACACTTTACAACACACACTAAAACTTCCCCTGGGTGTCTTATCGACAGGATTGTGGAGCAGCTCCATCGGATCCGTTGATTCATCTGTGGTCGTCTGTTAAGCCCTTTTGGTCAGACAGCTTGGACCTGACGGCGCTGGTCAGAGTGAGCTTGTGGCAGAGTTGGTTACCAGCTTAGCGACGTCATTGATAATGCACACATCAACTGTATGGGCCAGTCAGCACAGGCTCTGGTAGCATGACGCTTCTGGGGTACCCGCTTATAAGTAGCGCCTACCAATTTACGGTCTATTTTGGTTCCATTTTTACAGGTCACAGGGGATTTTAAAAATTGTAAAAATTCATGGTTTTTCAGCTATTTAATCTGAATGTCTAGGTTGTAATTGTAGGGGTCCTGACCGAAGTTCCTTCTAAGCTGTGCAGCCGCTAGCTGCCCATTAAGCTGGCGGGGAATCAGGATCAGGCCTAGTGGTGGGGAGAGGTACCTCCCCCCAACACGGGTCTGCCACGGTGGGGAGAGATTGCTGGGGGGAGTCCTCTCTCCCCGCCGTAGCCTGCAGCGTAAACCCCTCATCTTTGGCCCCACCCCAGAGCCTGCACCCCCAGCCGGAGCCCTCACCCTTCCTGAACCCCAACCCTCTGCCCCAGCCATGAGCCCCTCATCTCTGACCCCACCCTGGAGCCCTCACCCCTCCACACCCCAATTCTCTGTCCCAACCCTGAGCGCCTCCCTCACCACAGTCCGAACCCCTCAGCCGTACCCTGCCACATGAATTTTGTTATGTGCACCAACTGATGTGACACATCGTCTCTCCATATTGGTCCACATAAGAAAATTCATTCCACAGATGCATAAGAAAAATGAGAGGAAACGCTGCTCCTGACCCCAAAAGGAATTGTAGGAGGTCGCAAGGTTATTGTAGGAGGATTTGTGGTACTGCTATCCTTACTTCTGTGCTGCTACTGGTGGGGCGTCACCCTCAGAGCTGGGCGCATGGTCAACAGTCGCCGCTCTCCAGCTGCCCAGCTCTGATGGCAGCACAGAAGTAAGGGTGGCAATACTGTGCCCCCCCCCCCCAAAATAACCTTGTGGATCCCCCTTCCCCCACAACTCCCTTTTGGGTCAGGACCCCTAATTTAAGAAATGCTGGTCTCCCCTGGGAGATCTGCATAGTACAGGATAAAAGCGCACAAAAGACCAGATTTCAGTGGGGAGACCAGATTTCACAGTCCGTGACACGTTTTTCATGGCCATGAATTTGGTGGGGCCCTAGTTATGAGACAACTCACTACCACCTGCCCGTCTTGTGAAGAAACTTTGTCTGTGCCTGCCGTACAGCAGCTCCCCAACCCACCAGCAGCAGGAGCGCTCCCCTCTAGGTCTGTGCAGGCCCTCCTGTCATACTGCGGGATAGTGATAGGGACGCTCCAGCCCCAAGCCTCTCCCGGGAGTGCCCAGCCCCTGGGCCTTCGGACACTTGCAGTGCAACGAAGCAGTGTACACCAGTTTGCCAGTTATGCCTCAGATCCCCGCTCTGCTTAACCCAGAGCACCGAGCTTTGATTTCACTATTGGCCAATCTAAGTTTATTTAACAGAGTAGAGATTCAAGTAGAAGTATTGGAAAGAAATGGTCTGTGTGTCCTGTAAAGCCATAACACGCATAGAGCCTAGGCTTGGTTAACTGGAGGCTCTCGGGACTCGCAGGTTATTGCTGACCCAAAATCATTGCTGCAGTTTACAGTCAGGCCAGCTGTGACTTTCCTTTCATGAGACATCCAGGCTGTCAGTTTGCTCCCTAGTTGAAGGATTCAGTGTCTCTTTGTGCTCCAGGGCATAGCAGCCCCAGCCTCTCTTTATAAACAGGGTACCGCCCCACCTCCCCTTGTACCAAAGGCCTGAGCTAAAGCAGGCTGCTGTCTCTATGCCCCAGGTACTCCCCCACCCCAGCAGGATTTTGACAGTGGCGCTGACAGCTACCTGACTGTGCAGCATCCACTAAGTTAAGATTGAACGAAAGGCATGATTTCCGCAGTGCGTTACACCAGGCTCAAAGCCTTGTGAGCAAGTAGTGAATGATACCCATCTCTCCGCGTGTGGCGGACGATTAAGGCATGGGAGACGTGGAATGAAGCTGGCACAGGGATTGGCGTCAAGTGCACCGAACGGAGACCCGTATGTTCTAGGCTTCTCCTGTCTCCCCTGCTCAAGGTTAATGCTGACGTGTCCCTGAACGTCAGGACTGCACTTTTATTAAACACGTACTAAGCTAGAACTGCATAGGCTGGGCAGCACAGAGATCTGAGCCTGTGCTCACACCAGGAGAAGGCAAACGACGCAGCAGTTTCCTTTGTGCCTGAGCAAATGACCTTCTCCAGAGGGAGAAACTCCTGTCTGGGACCTAACTCGGATCTGGTGTGTTCTGCGCATGCAAGCGCCCATGCCTGTGGGTGGGAGGCGCCTTTGTCCACTGGGACGGGCTAACTCTAGTCCTTATGCAGTAATAAACTGCCTTCATGGAATGGGAATGTGCTCCTTGCACGCGATCGCGTCATGACCCAGCTCTGGTCTACACTGACGCATTTTTATAGTCGAATTTAGACGGCTTTCATAGATCGACTTAACCCTGCGCCTGTCCACACGAACAAAGCCTGTATTTGTCAACTCTAAAGGCTTCTTTAAAATTGGTTTCGTATCTTCCCCAATGAGGGGATGACGCGAAATCGACCCTGCGGGTTGAATTATTCGGGTAGACGTGCACACAATGATGAGTATGCCCTCACGGGAGTAGTATCCCAGCAGTGCTCCATCTGTGACCGCTGTGGGACAGCACTCTCAACTGAGAGCACTTTTGGCACAGTCATCGCGGCTAAAAGCTGCAAAAATAGACTAATGGCGTGCAAAAGCTGAAAAGACTATCATTTCCTGTTGATCAGTGTAGCGAGTCTGATCTGCCACAGAGGATGCCATTGCAGTCCCAGAAATCGCAAAGCTCCAGCATGGATGTACTGGATACAGTACTGAGCTATGGGGAGATTAAAATCCAGCTATCCAAACATCCATTTCATGGATCATAGACACTAGACATGAAGAGACCTCGAGAGTTCATCGAGCCAGTCTCACTTCATAGCAGGACCAAATACTGTCTAGACCTATACCTGGAAGACATTTATCTAATCTACACTTAATATTTCCAGAGCTTGGAGATGCCACAGCGTCCCGCATGTGCAGTTTATCCAATATTTTAAACCACGCCGCGGTTAGGAACTTTTCCAAGGTCCAACCAAACCCCTTGCCGCAGTTGTAAGGCGTGACTTCTTGTGTCTATCCATAGAGATAGGTGAACAAAGTTTTCTCCCTCCTTCTTAAAGATCACTCTTTTAATACCTGAAAAGCTGCTATCAAGCCCTCTCATCGTTCTTTTCCAAACGAAACAACTGAATACTTTCAGCCCTATCCTTCATATAGTCATTTGTCTAAGACCGTAATATTCTTGTGCCTTGCTCTGGACCCCTCCAATTTCTCCACAGTTCTGAAAGCGTTGCCCAAACGGACACAATACTCCAGTTAGGCCAACCAGCGCGCAGAGTAGGCGGAAGAATGAAATCTTGTGTTCTTTCACAACAACCTTTAATGCAGCCCAGATATCAGTTGCTTTTTTTTTTTGACAGTATCACACTGTTGACTCATATCACTTCTGGTCCATTATGACCTAGACCCTTTGTGCCATACGTCCTCCAGAACAGTCCTTCCATCTGGTATGTGGGAAACTGATTTGTTCCCCTAATGGGATAGCACTTTGCATGTCTTTATTAAACATCCGTTGTACTCAGAAGCATTCTCAATGTGTCCAGATCATTTGAATATATGACCCTTCTCTCAACTAGTTGAAAATTCACTCCCAGTTGTACACCGCAAACTAATAAGCAACTTATCTATGCCAAGCACAAGTCGTTGATGAGATATGAAACGAGCCGTCCAAAACAGACCCATTGGGAACCCCACTTGTTTACCTTATCCAGCAGGATTGGAGCCATTAATAACTACTCTCGAGTATGGTTATCCCAGCCAGTTGCAACCTCACCTTATAGTACCCCAAAGCACAATGCTTGGAATATATTTGAGAAAAACTCGCAAGGGCATGAAGCTAGAGGTTAGAACAGGACCCACAGCAGTGCAGTGTTAAGCCTACCAGAGGCAAACAAGGCCTGATCCGAGTCAGAGCCCAAGCATGCTCACCTTGATTGTAACTGCACGCCAATCCAGGGGTACCCCTTCAAATCACCCCAGGCCCTGCTTCCCCCTGCCACCCTTCCAGGCTACCTTGGCAGTATCCCCCCCATTGTGTGATGAATTAATAAGAATGCATTTGAATTTAAAGCAACAATTCACTTTACTGCCTCTGCAAGTGGAGATTCAAAGAAGTAAGGGGAGGGTGGTTTACAGAGAAGTAGAGTGAGACTAAGGGGGCAGGTTTTCATCAAGGAAAACAAACAGACTTTCACACCGTCAGCTGGCCAGTTTCATGAAACTGGTTTCAAGATTCTCTGCATGCACAGCGCACCTTGCTGTCTCTCTAACCACCCTGTTGTCTAGTTTTCCATCAATTACTTATTACAATTATGGATCCACAAGCATGCAGTATACATGATGGAATCATGTTATGCTGATTTATCAAGTCAGTAAACTGCACAGCGAGCTTTTAACGTCAAAAGCACGTTCTACCACCATTATCACTTGTAAGCCTTAACTGACTGCTCCTTACTACTGTCAGGTTTCATGAGCATGGCGAGCAGGAGTAGCTGGGTAGGTGCAAATGCGCGGTGCTGCCGACTGGGAGAGCAGCCTAGCAGACCTCCAGCTGCATGATATTCCAGCAGAAATTGTCAATAAACAGAAGCTAAGATTATGTTTCTTATTACCTGTACAGGGTTAACAGAAGGGAACCCACACCTATGACCACGAGACCAATCAGGAAACCGGATTCTTCAGAAGCTCGGAGCGAATTTTGGGGGGGTGTGTGTTTTTTGTCTGTCTCTCTGTCTTTGCTCTTGGCTACTGAGAGTGAACTTTCCTCTTCAAGCTTCTGTAATCTTCTGTTTTCCAAGCTGTACAGTACAAAGTGGAGAGAGACAGTAGCTTCTATTGTTGTTTTTTTGTATTTACATGCGTTGTAGTTTTGGAATGGTTTTAAATTGGATATCTTTTTGAATAAGGCTTTTATTCATTTTCTTTTAAAGCAATTGACCCTGTTATCCTTGTCAACCTTGATACAGAGAACATTTTTATGTCTTTTTCATTTCTTTTTTATAATAAAGCTTTCTTTTTAAAACTGTTTGAGATTATTTTCTCTGGTTAAGGCTAAGGAATTGAAGGAGGGGAATCTCTTTGTGTTGATCTGACTAGGTTTAAATCTGATAGCCTCTGAGTGAGGGAGAGAGACACTTAATCTCTCTGGTTCAAGGATTTGAAAACAGGTATCCTCTTACGGCCAGTCCAGGAGAGACCGGAGGAAAAAAAGAGGAGACAAGGGGAGGGGGTTATTTCCCTTTGTTGTAGACTCAGGGCATCTGAATCTTGGGGTCCCCCAGGGAAGGTTTGGGGAGACCAGAGTGAGACAAGCACTGTACTTCCTGTCTGGTGGCAGCGCTATCAGATCTAGGCTGGTAATTAAGCTTAGAGGATTTATGCTAGGCACCCACATTTTGGATGCTAAGGTTCGGAACTGGGATTTATGCTTATGATAGGACTGAATCTCCATTAGATGAAACTTAAAGAAGAAAATGACCTGGAGTAATTCCCATTTTTATCCAGGCGCCTCTAACCGATCTCACTGTCTGCCATCTGCAAGACAAGGCAGGGGGATTCTGTTGTGTAGCACTGCAGTACCGCATCTGCCAGCAGCACCCAGGAGACGTATGGTGACAGTGAGGTGAGCGGGCTCTGTGCTTGCCATGGTCTGTCGTCTGCACGGGTAACCCAGGAAAAAAGTTGAGAAATGATTTTTTGCCGTTGTTTTGAGGGAAGGAAGGGGGCCTGTTGACATGTACCCAGTACCACCCACAGCAATGGTTTTGCCCCATCAGGCATTGGGAGCTTAACCCAGAATTCCAATGGGCCGCGGAGACTGCAGGATCTGTGGGATAGCTACCACAGTGCAACACTCCTAAAGTCCATGCTAGCCTCAATATTGTGGACGCATTCTACCAACTTAATGCGCTTAGTGAGGACACACACAATTGACTATACCAAATCGATTTCTAAAAAATCGACTTGTATTAAATGACCTAATTTCATGCTGTAGACATACCCTCAGATGAAAGGCTGCTTCTTATCTCCAGCTCTCTGGGGCAGGGAGTGCGGCTGTTTCTGAATATCATGCGGCTAGAGAATTCCAGTGCATGTCCTGGACGGGCTCAAACTGAAAGCACAGACAGATTTAACCTGCCTGATGCTTTTTCTAGACTGTCCTTTCCCAGCCCTGCTGGAATCCTCCTAAATCCTAGCTGGAGGCAATGTGTAGTTGTAAGCCATGCCAACTGACTGCTCCTAGGAGAAGGCAGTATGTGCTTGGCTGCCAGCTCCACAGCAGCACGGCCGTGTCTTGCTGGGCAGTCGTTAATCTCTGACATGTTGCTCATGCCAGTCACGTACCCGCAGCTGTGCTCTCTGGGCTGGGGTTCCCTCCTGCTGTCGCTCTCTGATGAGACGGTTAGACTGGTGCTTCACGAAGGTGGATGGAGCAAATACAGAGCAGGCATCTAAATATGGGGTCTGGTTCGCTAATGTTGCACCAGTGTTGGGTTTGTCTTGGATAATGATAGAGTTGAGAGGCAAACTAGATAGCTAATGACTTTGAGAAAGGCGACCTTTGCAGGGAAATAGACAAATGAGATTCATCTCAGGTTTTTGGTGCTTTGATGCATGTTCTGGGTCATAAGAGTTCTTGCAGGCCAAGTTTTGCTGCTTGGGTATCTGTACATTAGATGTTCAGGTGTCAGCTACTTTTTGTTGGGAAGCCAGTTTGGAATACTGGAGAACTTCGGAGGCTTAAGACAAAAGCGTCACAAAAAGGAAGCAAAATTGGACTGATCATATGGGAAAGTGATGTTAATTCGGAGGGTTTAAAATTATTTTTGGCATCTGCTGAACTCAAATGCCCAATAAGCAGTTGGGAGAAAAGATCTTGCTGTTAAAGATTCAGAAACTGCAAGGAAAGGCTAAGAGCTGCTTTCAGTTCATATCCAAGATCTCCACTTATGCCCTCTTACAAGGGGAGACAAAACTTGACATTCCTGCTATATCTGTTATGTGAAAAGCAAGAAAAGAACCTACTTTATGTGCCATGAGGCAGCAAACAGGGCACGACCCTGTGCAGGTCCCCTTTAAGAGAGCAATGAAGCTACAAGAGCAGAGGAGCTGCCGTGCTCTCATTACCGGAGACCAGTGCAGGCTGGCTGTCATCTGAACACTGCCTACCACAAATCCCTTAGCTGACTAAGTGGCAGCACCCCGCCAGTGGGATAAAAGACGGAACCATCTGACTGTCCAGAGATGCTGTTAGTGGCTGATCAGTGACCACGAGGGCCGTTGCTGTGACTTAGAAAGGTCTGAGAGTTGATTAATCCGCTCATAGTTATTATAAAGCTGTACTCTGGTGGTCCTTCATTGCATGTACCTTTTCAGAAGGTTTTGTGGTTAAGGCACCGGGTCAAGTCTCGGGATTTGGGGTCAATTCCCACACCTCTGCCACACACTCCCTGTGTGACCTTGGGTATATCACTTAATCGCTGTGGGCCTCGATTCTCTGTCTGTAAAATGGGACTAATAATCTCTTCTTTGCCTCTTCAAATTGCAAGCTGTTCAGGGCAGGCGCTGTTGCTGTGCGTGTGCACAGCATCTGGTGGGTTGGGGCCCAGAGCTCAGGTGAGGCCTCTGGGTGCCACTTGGCTACTACTAATAAATAACCCCGGAGGGCTGAGCTGTTATTCCAGCTGCTGCTCTGGGGTCCTCGGCACCCTTTTGTGGCTGCCTTTCCTACCGCACCCCCCAACATAACTGATTTTTTCCCCATCCTTTAGTATTTGGTGGGGTGAAAGGGTTAACGCAGCGTCTCAGCTGCCCATCTTTGGATGGAGAGCATGTCCGATCATAATTAACGACCAGCGAATACAGTTACTCCATCAAATTATTTACTGCACCTGGTCCATTAGGAGTAAGCTATTAAAGAGCAAAGCAGATGCACTTAGGAGTTCGGCTAATGTTCCCTCGCCCTATATCATTTCATCCCAGCTTGCGTTCCCTCGTGTGCCTTGCTGAATGCGTGTGGCCAGCTGTGAGTGCCTTTAGACTGTCACTGTACATTGTATTATGCGTCCTGTTCTATCTTCCACCCAGAGGCTGGAGCTCAGCCTGTTTCAAAATAATTCTGCCTGCAAGCCTTGGGTGGAAGTAGTCACTCTGCAGTGAGTGTGGTGTCTGCGCTTGAGTTGCGATAAGTGACCCTGATGGGGTGTGCAGTCAGGCGATGGAGGCTCTCACAGCTTGCAAGGTGGAGCGAAAGGGAAGGCAATCTGCCTTGCTCTCCGGAAACTGGCAGTACTGGGGTAGAGCCCTCCTGAAAGACATGAGAAGAAGGAGGAGATAAGAGACAAGTGCTTCTAGGCTGTCTGACTTTAAGGAGGTGGGATGGGGCAGGATTTTCTCCATCCTGCCTGCATGTTTAGGAAGCTCGAGGCCAGAGGCCTTGTCCTAGGACAGAGACACTTATCAGGGAGTGATTAAATCCAGAGGCGTTGTGATCTGAGGAACCGAGTAGGTCTGGGGGTCGGGAGTCCTGGGTTCTGCTCCCAGCTCTGCCACTGTCTGGCCGTGTGGCTTTTGGCAACCACTTCCCCTTTCTGTGCCTTGTTTTCTCTGTAATGCAGGGATTTAAGACTCTCTTCACTAAGCATGCTGAGGTGCTAGAAGTATGTGCCTGCTGCAGATATGGCTTGTGATGTTCCTTGAACGCTGTGTTCTTAGTCAAGAAGCCGTCCTCCCCCATTTCCCGAGTCTGTCCCTCTCCGTCTGCCTTGCTATCTCATCAGTCCCTTAGTGCATCCTGTGCCAGCTGTATCGCTACATGCCATTCCCTTGGCTACTTCCCACTCCGCCTTTCTCCGCTCTTTATCTTTTTTCCTCCTCTGTCCCCCTCCCTCCTCTAGTTGATATTGTATACTCGCCATGGCCCCGATCTTGCAGCAGGATTTGCCTGGGCAGACTTCCCTACCTGCATGACACTCTGTTGACTTCATCGGGGCTCTGTGTGGGGGCAAGATTGCCTGGGTCCGGTTGCAGACTCTGGGCCCGTGTACCCTCTGTGGAGTGGGTGAGCTGGTTCAGCGAGGAAGGTGCAGTCAGCCCTGTAGTGAGTGGTGGTTCCTCCTCCGGGGGCAGTCTTGAGGCCAAGAATCCCTGGGGTAGAAAGAAAGCCAACCCGGTCTGGGTGAGAGAACAGGCCTGGCCCGTCTGGCTGCAGAGACCATCTTCCTTCCCGAAGGGGGGTGAGTGCATCTCTGGGTGTACACGCACACCCCCTGAACCGCAGCCATCTCTTCCTCTTGGTGCCTGGCTGTGTTCCTTCCCCAGCCCGCAAGCTTGTGTAAAGTCTGCTAACTCCCTGGCTGCTGGAGTGGTGTGGCCTGTGCAAGCCGTGTCTCTGAGCTACCCAGGCGACACCTGGAGGTTATTATTTCTGTTATGGTGCCGTTTAGGAGCCTTGCTCGTGGAGCAGGGCCCCATTGTGTCAGGTGCTGTACTTGCCCACAGAGGAGAAGACAGTCCAAGCCCTGGAGAGCTCACAACTGAAGTGTGTGATCGGCAGATGAGCCGGGCAAACCGGGGCTGGGGGGTTGGGAGAACGAGAGCAGAGTAATAGTTCAGCAGTTCGGCTCACCTCTTCCTTAACCAGCGGCTATTGTGGGTCACTGGGTGGTACCAGGTTCGGTCACCTCGGCTTTGACTGGAGTTTGATGTTCTTGAGGTCAAAGGTTCTGCTGTCTCAGCTGGCCTGTTCTATGTCCGAAGCCTGTGTCCCTCTGATGGGCCTATGTGGGACCCCGGCATGGTCAGGTGCTGTCCTGCCCTTCAGCCCCCTCAGTGCCTTGTCTTTGTGCCCTCAGCACTCCTTTCTGTCCCTCTGACTTCCTCCCATAATCCAGGCTCCCCTCCTTCCCTCCCTGGCCTAAACCTGTAAGCCCTCAGTACATCCTCTCCCTCCTGGTCTCCCCACAGGATGCAGGGGTGCGGGGGGCATGGTTACTCTTGATGCTGTCTGGTCTAAAGGTGTCCCGGGCTACAGAGCACCCAAGGAGGGGCTGCTGCTCATGCACTGTATCCTGCTGTCTTAATCTTGCCTCTGACCTGATTGACTGACTCTCTTCTGCACCTGGGGCAGCTCTGGATCCCACGTGCCTCTTCTGAAAGCAGGCTTGGGTGCCTATCCCAGAGACTGAAGGGAGGCTGGCCCAGCGGTTAGGGCATCAGCCTAAGGCTTAGGAGATCCAGCTTCAACTCCTGGCTCTGCCACTGACTGCCTGTGTGACCTTGGGCCAGTCACTTAGCCTCTTGGTGCCTCAGTTCCCATCTGTGCAATGGAGATAAGAGCACTGGCCCGCCTCCCAGGGGTGTTGGGCAGATAAATGCATTAATGAAGTGCTATGGTGATGGGGGTCAGATAAGTAGCCAGATCACACCCCTAGCCTACACTCTTGGAGCATGTCAGCCACTGGGCACTCAGACCACGTGGGCATGAGAAAATCCCAGCTCACTTGGGCGTTCGGTGGCTATTTGCCCCCCCCACCCAACCATTAAGGCTGTTTGTAAACCTCCCTGGGTATGTCTGGCCTGCAGCTGGCAGTGACTCCCCCTCTTCCCTCAAGCAGACATGGTCATGCTGCCAGGGCTTGTGCCAGCATGATAACATAGCAGCGTGCCCGTTGGATTGGGCAGCAGCTCAGGCTGATAAGCCCACCCATCCCCTGGGTCTTAACTGGGCTGGTTGGCCTGAGTTCCTGCTGGATCCGCGTTTGATGGATGTCATGTTGAAAGGAGTGGCTTTTTTTTCAATTCCACCACGTATCTGTGGTTTTTTTTTGTTTTTTTTAATTAAATAAACCCTAGCACATATGCATCAGATAAGGTCCTGCTGCTGGTAGGAACAGACAGATTCCAAACCAGATACAGGAGACAATAGTATCAGCTGCAGATTTTGTATACATGAACAATGCAAGTGTCAGGATTCTGTGGCTAAACGTGCCTAGCATTAGAGTCTGAAGTGGCGTGGAGCTGGCTTATCAAAGGATGATAAAGGGCCTAGGATTCAGGTGCCTGGCTGTACCAGTGCAAACCTGTAGTGTAGACGCAGTTGGCACCAGTGCTGATAAAGCTGCCCTGGGGTAAATCATGTATGTGCGAGGGCTTTGCCTGCGTGCAGTGACAGGGCAGCAGTGACTGTAATATTAGCTCCGTGGAGGCCCCTGTATGGAAAGAGTCCGGAAGGGTCAGTTCAAGTCCCTGGGCACAAAGTGTTCATATGTGACTGCTTCCATCAGCAGGGATTGAAACCAGGGGTCGCCGGAGCTGAAAGCCAGGCAGTGTGGCTGGGACTGTGAGGAACTGGTGTGGATCAGCCACAGGAGGAGATGTGTAACGAGTCTGGCCTGGTGGGTCAGACCTGCTGCTTAAAGTGCTCTCTGCCCTCCTGAAATTGTGATCTTTCTGGGGGCAGGGACCGTGTGTTCTGGGTTTGTACACACCTAGCACGACAAAACCCTGGGCTGTGACTGGGGCTCTGGGGGCCACCCCAGCACAGAGAATGGTTGCCAGTCTCAGCTGAGAAGCCAGGGACTGAATAGGCTGCAGAGATTGAGGCAGAAGCTCCCCTCAAAGCAGGTCTGAGTAGGGTGAGGGGAGTGTGGGGGAAACATGCCCAGCTGTTGCCCTTGCTGGGTCCATCTGGTCAATAAACCCGAAGTGGCTTCAGGGCAGTTAATCTCGCAGGGCATTCACACAGCTTGGAAGTGCCCACGCCCCAGGTGTGGAGTGGTCTGTTCAGCATGGAGCTAAATCAGGGTGGTTTAAATCAGCCATTTTAAACATCATTTGAATCTCCAAGTGGAAAGTTTCAATTTAAATCTGAGATTTAAATCAGCTTTTCCATTTGTACTTCAGTTATTTTGTAAAGAGAGGTGCATTCTTGTTGGTTGATATAACCACCAAAACATGTCGATTTACAACTAAATAGAGCCTTTATGCTAGATTTGGTACATCTTTTTGTTATTTTGGAGAGTATGCTGTAACTTTATACAGTTGAGCGATTATATAGCTTAATATTTTCCAATTCTTATTGTACCTGTTTAGTGTGTTAGAAAATGGTGAATGACATATTGCTTGTTTGTTGGATAATTAACTTTTTGCTGATGCTTTGTATCAAGCTCCATTAGGATGTGAACTGGAATTTAATTTAAAACACTGAATGATATTTATTTTTATTAAAGAAAACAACCTGCCGTGTTTTGGATACATAAACTTCTCATCAAAACATGTTTCACATTTACAGCTACATGATTTCTTAAACAGAGGAATTAACTGTAGTTAGTGAATTAAACTGATTATTTCAGCTTAGCCAGGGAAAAATTTCAAATATGCCTAAATGAAAGCTTAAAAGTTCCCACTTGCCTGAGGCCTGGTCTACACTGCGAGGTGGGGGTGGGGAGGAATAATGTAGCTGAAGTCAAGTATCAGAGGGGTAGCCGTGTTAGTCTGGATCTGTAAAAGCAGCAGAGAATCCTGTGGCACCTTATAGACTAACAGACGTTTTGGAGCGTTTTCACCCACGAAAGCTCACGCTCCAAAACGTCTGTTAGTCTATAAGGTGCCACAGGATTCTCTGCTGCTGTAGCTGAAGTCGACGTACTTAAATCGACTTACCGTGGTGTCTTCACTACAGTGATTTGACTGCTCCCGCTCCTCTGTCAACTCTGCTTGCGCCTCTCACCAAGCTGGAGTACAGGAGTCGATGGGAGAGCGCTTGGGGATCTATTTATCATGTCTAGACTAGATGCAATAAATTGATCCCCGCTAGATTAATCGCTGCCCGCCGATCTGGCCGGTAGTGAAGACATACCCTGAGTCTCTTGAAAATGAGACAGTAGTCTCCTGAGTTACTCAGGCTTTTAAAACTAGGAGATCTTATCCACTCCTCCAAGTTTGTATTCATAGACTGGAAGACAGACAAGTTTTCCTCCTTTTTCAACTCCAAAGTTGAGAAATCGACTAGAACGAATTAGTCCAAATGAAGAAAATACTCTTTCTCTGCCTGCAGAAAAGCCTACTGCTGTCAAAAGCTGGTTTAGCTCTTCAACATATCTGGTTCCAGGTGCTTAGCTAATGACTTCCACCTGTTCAGTGCTGTGACTTTCTTTAAAAACATCATCAGCAAACATGTATTGCTTGAGTAGTTCACCTCAGCTCTGCTGTTGCTTCAGCATTTATCCTGGGACTTTGGTTTGAGAATATTGGCGAGAAAATGAGGTGGAGTAAGTGCTTGAGCCATCTGCTTCTTTGCTGCCTGCAATCTAATTCTGATGATGGGTATTTCTTTCTTCAGGGTCTCTTGAGGTTCTTTCCAGATGCCAGCAACATCAGCAGTACAGCAGCAATCTTTGTGCAGTTTGTCCAAAGCTATGGAAGTAGGTTTCAGTATACTGGGCAGATCTTCTACGTTTCTCTTTAGTCCATTGTTGACAACTTTGGCTGTGATAGTTCCATCTATATTGTCACAATTTTGCTTCACAAATTGTCATCAGAATAGAGCAGTTCTTAATAAATAGCTCAAAAGCAGTCAACGGCTGAAGTCCATTGTATCTCTTGAGGGAGATTTAGTTCACATCTTCCTGCTCTTTTCAGTGAAGCTGAAGCAAAGTGGTTGTCGTGCAAGTATTTTGCAATTTCAGCAACACTTTCCCATATTCCTGGAGGTGCACTCAGGTATTTGGCTAAAAGATGTCCAATGAGCACTGCACTCATATGTTATAAGTTTTACGTTCCCTTCATTACCTTCTTCTAGGTTTCCTCTCATCTTTGCTACATCTGTAGCATCACATGTGACAAAGCGACATATTTGAATTTCTGTTCAGCGTTACAGCTTTTATTGCTAATTTTACATATTTTGCTATATGGGCATTGTGACGATGCGGTTCTGGCAGGACCCAACTGAGAGTGCCAATTCAGGACCAATTGCTCAAACAGGGCAGTCACAGCCCAAGGCTGGAGTTTTTCCACCTCTAAGGCAAACCAAACCAGCCAGACAAAAAGGACTTCGGTCTCACCCCACTGGCTAACCACAAGTTCCACATACAACTCCTTAGACCCTCCGTTCCAGTTCACCACCAGTTACACGTCCTGGGTGATGGTTGTTAAAACCAAACCCCAGTAAAAGAAAAGGTTTTCTCGTCCCCAAGGACAGCCAGCAGGTCATATGTTTATTAAGAGATATTTAAATAAGGGATGTCACAGAGTTGGCATGTCGTCTTAGTATCGGCAGGCAACACATACACATTAGATCTTTACCACCAATCACCTGTTGCCAATCTTTAGATCTAATCTAAGGTTTATTCATAAAAGGAGAAATAGAGATGAGAGCTGGCATTGGTTAATGGAATCTTATACAGTAATGGCAAGTTCTTAGTCAGGTTGTAGACGTGTGGAGTAAACTGCACGGTTCAAATCAAGGTCTCTGAGACCTCTCCAGCTGGGATGGTTCAGTCCTTGTGTTAGTTCAGTTTGTAGCAAAGTCCACTCAGAGGGTTAAGAGAGAGTGAAGACAATTATGGGAAGGTGAGGCATCAGTTATAGGCTCTTCAGGTGTAGAAAATTCTATTTCTATGCGGGGAAATTCAGCCAACATGGAGTTCGAAAGTTCAAAAGTCGCATGGGCCGTCCTGCCACCCTGTGAATCACAAGGGTATCTTGCCTCTTTCAATGTGCCACGCGCCAGTTTGTGTTGTATGATAGCCTGATGGTCCTTAATGGCGCCAAAACAGGTACAGCAGGTACCACCACTTGCTCGGAGAATGTCCACCGCCGAATTACATCCTGCCAATTCAATCAGTCTTCAGCCTCACAGCCCAATATTATAACTTCAACTACAGAAATGAGTACAGACATCAGACAGATGAATTCCTACCCCAACCATAACGCTTAGAACCTTATATGACCCTTTAATAGGATTTGGTCCATACCGGACCTGGGTTGCAACCATGTTTATATGAGGTTCCAGTTATATCATAAGTGACGCATTTCCTGATGGTCAAGTGTTTCTTAAGAGACCAAATGATCTACCAGGTCCTGCATCCATTTGACTGTTGTTAAGGGGTCGTGATCTAGCTGAAATGATGTGCAGAGAAAGGAGTTGCGGGGGTGGCACCTATGAGATAACACCGTTTATATTGAGGCATAAGCTTTTTGAGCTACAGCCATTCATCGGATTGATAGAATGGGACATATATAGGCTGATTGTTTCTCGAGTGTGTGTATTACCGCATACAGGAGCATTGTGAAAGTTAGTAGGAGTTGCATACAACTCTGAGGGGCTAATTAAGAAAAAACTTTGTTATAGTGAGGATCAGATGCCCAATTAAGACAGTTGACACAGAAGGGTTTGGAACTTAATGAGATGAGATTCAATGTTTGTTGTTGGCTGCAGCTTCCAGTCGTCCTGATTCAAATAGCCCCCCTAATTTGAGTATCTAGTTTGATTTTAATTCAAGTCAGCCCTTGTCATTGAGTTTGTGGTTTTTTTGAAGTTTCTGTTGCTAGATTGCACCTAAGGTTTTTACTGATTGGTTAAGAAGGTTGAAGATGTTCTCACGATGGGTTTTTTGAAATGTTATGATCTGAGGTCAGGATTTGTGTCCTTTATTCTTTGTGTGGAGACTGTCCGTGTGGCCAACGCATGGCCGGGGCATGGGGGCATTGGCTGTGCCAATTGGTAGATGTGAGGTGAAGGCCCTGATGGTTGTGCTGTTTGTAAGTCTATGATGTGTTCACTTGAATAGATTGTGGAAGAGTTGGGCATGCGGCTTTGGTTGCAAAATTTTCCGGCGCTTAGTTTTTTTGTTTTTTGTTGGTGTTAGTGGTTGGGGGTAATTTTGCATTAGGTGGGGGTGTCTATTTCGGTAGGACGGCCTATCTTCCAAGATCTATGAGGTGAGGGATCATTTTCAGGATAGGTTTTGTATAGCTGTGGATGCGTAGTAGGAGGGGTTCTAGTTGATCATTGGGGCGCTTGAGAACAAGTGTGACGGCCCTCGTGATCATATTCTTCTTCTGTTATTTTCTGTGGCCTTCCTGTCCCCTGTGTACTTGATGCGCTGGAGAGGTTTTAGTTGGGGGCTGAAAGTGACGGCTAGTGATGTTCTGTTATTTTCTTTGTTGGGCCTGTCCTGTAGTAGGTGACTTCTGGGTACTCTTCTGGCTCTGTCAATCTGTTTTTTCACTTCAGCAGGTGGGTATTGGAGTTGTAAGAGTGCTTCACAGAGATCTTGTAGGTGTTTGTCTGAGGGATTGGAGCAAATGCGGTTGTATCTTAGAGCTTGGCTGTAGACAATGGATTGTGTGGCATGTCCTGGATGGAAGCTGGAGGCATGTTAGGTAAATATAGCGGTCAGGTTTCCAGTATAGGGTGGTATTTATGTGACTATCGCTTATTAGCACAGTAGTGTCCAAGAAATAGAGTGCTTGTGTGGATTGGTCTAGGCTGAGGTTGATGGTGGGATGGAAATTGTTGAAATCATGGTGGAATTCCTCAAGGGCTTCTATTGCATGGGTCCAGATGATGAAGATGTCATCAATGTAGCTCAAGTAGAGGAGGGGCGTTAGGGGACGGGAGCTAAGGAAGTGTTGTTCTAAGTCAGCCATAAAAATGTTGGCATACTGTGGGGCCATGCGGGTACCCATAGCAGTGACGCTGACTTGAAGGTATCTATTGTCCCCAAATGTGAAATAGTTGTGGGTGACGACAAAGTCACAAAATTCAGCCAGAATTCAACTATGTATACAGACGACAGATTTCCAAAGGGGTCTGCCCCCATTTGAAAATTTTTAGGAGCAAATGAAAAGAAGGTTGTAAACCACTGAGAGAGACAACTCCATCTGTCTCACAAGTGCATATTACTGGATTATTGTGTAAATTGCTCCACTCATTAAGACCCAGATTACCACATTTCCCATCAGTTTTTTTTGCACACTGTTCAATTTCATACGCTGCATCCAGCAATGTCTGCTCTGTGAGGTAGAGTGTAGCATGGTCCTAATGATTGAACCAGGTAGATGAAACGTTTGTTCTGACAAGATGAAAGGGAGACTCTGTGGCATAAATAAATGGGGCAATGTTTTCATCTATGGAGTCTTGCTGAAATTTGCTGGTCCTGATTACAAACTCACCCATGGTTTTATGGGATGATGAAGAATGTCTTTGGATACCGGTATTTTCCTATCTGAGGTATGTTTAGTTGCGGCACTGCTGGTGTTGCCAGCAGATGACTCTGAAGCTGTAGATGTTGAAGATGATGGATGTTCATTATGTCTAAGCTGGACCCTGAAACAATGTTTTTTTTAAAAGTAATTTGCACTCGCTCAGTTTTGGGGAAAAAAAAGAGATTGCAAATGGATGAATCCTCCTACTTTCGCTGCTTGTGCCACTAGATGATATCATTTATTCTAAATCCAGTTTTATAGAGAAAATAATTAATCATAAGGAGTATCTAAAACTTTGTGAACCTTTAGCTCTAGCAACATATCAAAGAGCTTGGCGGCAGGGTGGAAAGATTTTTTTAAAATGTTAGAATTCATAAATGCCCAATAAAACTTTACTTTTAAACAGGAAATCTTCACCTAGGAGGCTTGTTTATACTGAGCAATAAAAAAAAAAAAAAGGCATTTCAGAAGTCCAGAAGTAACAGTAAACTGGTATTTAATAACATATCGGTTCTAGTATGAACACATTTTGAAATTCATAAGTAATTTGTCATAAATCTGTGTTTTGGTCAATCTAGGTTATCATTTACTAGCAGAGGCAGTCTGTAAGAACAGTGCAAAATTAAGTTTACTAACCAGTTGATCCAGCTTGTTCGACAAGTCCATATGTTCATCTTCAGTTACTGCCTTCTGAGGACCTTTTTTTGTAATGATGTTTCATTCTGATAACCAGCCCTTGCATCTCTTTGTTGTGCTGTTTAGACTTGGCACCTGTTCCTTTTTTACCCAGAGGTACAGGTATTTCTTGAAAATATTCCCGAATAGGGTCTTTTTACAACTTGCAGCCATGGCAGTCTTTTTCCTCTCCAGTTCCCAGCTGTTGAAATCATCCCTGGTGGCTGCGCTCTGCAGAATGTTGTCACCTATTCATGCAGTGTCTTGCTTTGATACTAGCGGTGCACATTCTGCTCCTTCCCCCTTGTCGCACAAGTCTTTCGCCCCACCCCCAGAAAATAGAACTACTAACAACAATCTAGGACGTCTGCTCGTGTAACCCACACATCTCTTGCACTGCATTGTGTTTGTTGAAAGAAAGCAAGGGAGGCAGTTGTGTTTCTGTGTGTTTGTATCTATTTGTGTACACGTGCAAGGAGACAGAGCAAGGGCATTGATCAGAGGGCCTAGAACCATCCAGAAGCAAGGGCTGGGAGTTATTGGGTGAATGAGTGTTTTTCAAGAGTAAGTTTCTGTGGTGGGTGAAGTCAAGGCACAAAACGAGATTAAATTAGCTGGAGGCATAAAAGGTAACAAGAAAACATTCTACAGATACATTAGAAGCAAGAGGAAGACCAAGTACAGGGTAGGCCTGTTACTCAATGAGGGAGGAAAAATAATAACAGAAAATGTGGAAATGGCAGAAGGGCTAAATGACCTTTTTGTTTGTTTTTTTCACTAAAAAGTTTAGAAGCAATTGGACATCTAACTTAACGAATGCCAGTGAAAATGAAGTAGGATCAGAGGCTAAAATAGGGAAAGAACAATTTAAGAATTTCGCAGGCAAATTAGATGTCTTCAAGTCACCAGAGCTGAATAAAATACTCCCTAGAATATACAAGGAGCTGACTGAGGAGATGCCTGAGCCATTAGTGATTATCTTTAAAAAGTTATGGAAGACAGGAGAGAGGACTGGAAAAGGATGGGGTCTAAATTAGCTGTTACCACTCAAGAAAGAGATCCTGAGGTCATTGTGGATAGTTCTCTGAAAACATCCCCTCAGTGTGCAGTGGCAGTCAAACAAGCAACAGAATGTTGGAAATCATTAAGACAGGGAGAGATAATAGGACAGAAAATGTTATATTGCCTCTGCATAAATCCATGATACGCCCACATCTTGAATACTGTAGGCAGATGGGGTCGCCCCATCTCAAAAAAGATACATTGGAATTGGGAAAGGTTCAGAAAAGGGCAACAAAAATGATTGGGGTATGGAACAGCTTCCATATGAGGAGACTTTTCAGCTTGGAAAGAGATGACTAAGGTGGGGGGGGGATATGATTGAGGTCTCTAGAATCCTGACTGGTGTGGAGAAAGTAAATAAGGAAGTGTTATTTACTCCTCTTAACACAAGAACCTAGGGATCACCAAATGAAATTAACAGGCAACAGATTTAAAAGAAACAAAAGGAAGTATTTCTTCACACACTGCACAGTCAACCTGTGGAACTCCTTGCCAGAGGATTTTGTGAAGACCAAGACTACACCAGGGTTTAAAAAA